>NC_083718.1:102091600-102394630 GCF_028564815.1 Eubalaena glacialis
CTATGTTGGGTGCATGAATATTTACAATTGTTATATCTTCTTGGATTGATCTCTTGATCATTATGTAGTGTCCTTCTTTGTCTCTTGTAATAGTCTTTCTTTTAAAGTCAATTTTGTCTGATATGAGAATTGCTACTCCAGCTTTCTTTTGATTTCCATTTGCATGGAATATCTTTTTCCATCCCCTCACTTTCAGTCTGTATGTGTCCCTAGGTCTGAAGTGGGTCTCTTGTAGACAGCATATGTATGGGTTTTGTTTTTGTATCCATTCAGCCAGTCTATGTCTTTTGGTTGGACCATTTAGTCCATTTACATTTAAGGTAGTTATTGATATTTATGTTCCTATTACCATTTTCTCAATTGTTTTGGGTTTGTTATTGTAAGTCTTTTCCTTCTCTTCTGTTTCCTGTCTAGAGAAGTTCCTTTAGCATTTGTTGTCGAGCTTGTTTGGTGATGCTGAATTCTCTTAGCTTTTGCTTATCTGTAAAGTTTTTAATTTTTCCATCGAATCTGAATGAGATCCCTCCTGGGTAGATTAATCTTGGTTGTAGGTTTTTCCCTTTCATCACTTTAAATATGTCCTGCCACTACCTTCTGTCTTGCAGAGTTTCTGCTGAAGGATCAGCTGTTAACCTTAATTGGTTCCCTTGTATGTTAATTGTTGCATTTCCCTTGCTGCTTTTAATAATTTTTCTTTGCATTTAATTTTTGATAGTTTGAATAATATGTGTCTTGGTGTGTTTCTCCTTGGATTTATCCTGTATGGGACTCTCTGTGCTTCCTGGACTTGATTGACTATTTCCTTCCCCATATTAGGGAAGTTTTCAACTATAGTCTGCTCAAATATTTTCTCAGTCCCTTTTTTTTTCTCTTCTTCTTCTGGGACCCCTACAATTCGAATGTTGGTGCATTTAATGTTGTCCCAGAGGTCTCTCAGACTGTCCTCAATTCTTTTCATTCTTTTTCTTTATTATGCTCTGCAGTAATTATTTTCACTATTTTATCTTCCAGGTCACTTATCCATTCTTCTGCCTCAGTTCTTCTGCTATTGACTCCTTCTAGAGAATTTTTAATATCATTTATTGCATTGTTCATCATTGTTTGTTTGCTCTTTAGTTCTTCTAGGTCCTTGTTAAACGTTTCTTGTATTTTATCTATTCCATTTCCAAGAGTTTGGATCATCCTTACTATCAATTCTCTGAATTCTTCTTGAGGTAGACTGCCCATTTCCTCATCATTTGTTTGGTCTGGTGGGTTTTTACCTTGCTCCTTCATCTGCTGTGTGTTTCTCTGTCTTCTCATTTTGCTTAACTTACTGTGTTTGCAGTCTCCCTTTCACAGGCTGCACGTTCGTAGTTCCTGTTGGTTTGGTGTCTGGTCCCAGTGGGTAAGGTTGGTTCAGTGGGTTCTGTAGGCTTCCTGGTGGAGGGGACTGGTGTCTGTGTTCTGGTGGATAAGGCTGAATCTTGTCTTTCTTTCAGGCAGGACCACGTCCAGTGGTGTGTTTTGGGGTGTCTGTGACCTTATTAGGATTTTAGGCAGCCTCTCTGCTAATAGGTGGGGTTGTGTTCCTGTCTTGCTAGTTGTTTGGCATAGGGTGTCCAGCACTGTAGCTTGCTGGTCATTGAGTCGAGCTGGGTCTTAGCATTGAGATCGAGATCTCTGGGAGAGCTTTTGCTGTTTGATATTATGTGGAGCTGGGAGTTCTCTGGTGGACCAATGTCCTGAACTCAGCTCTCCCATCTCAGAGGCACAGGCTTGACACCTGGCCAGAGCACGAAGACCCTGTCAGCTGCACAGCTCAGAGAAAAAACGAAAGAAAGAAAGAAAGAAAGAAAATATAATAAAATAAAATAAACGTATTAAAATAAAAAACAAAAAAATTATTAAAAATAAAAAGAAAGAAAGAAGAGAGCAATCAAACCAAAAAACAAATCCACCAATGATAATAAGCAATAAAACTATACCAAGAAAAAAAAACACTAAAACTAAAACAAACAAAAAAAACGGCCAGACAGAACCCTATGAGAAATGGTAAAAGCAAAGCTATACAGGCAAAATCACACAAAGAAGCATACACATACACACTCACAAAAAAGGAAAAAAAATAATCTATATATAAAGAAAAATGGAAGAGAGCAACCAAATCAGTAAACAAATCTACCAATGATAATAAACTCTAAATACTAAACTAAGATAAACATAAGACCAGAAAGAAATTAGAGGCAGAAAGCAAACCCCAAGTCTACAGTTGCTCCTAAAGTCCACCGCCTCAATTTTGGGCTGATTCGTTGTCCATTCAGGTATTCCAGAGATGCAGGGTATATCAAGTTGATTGTGGAGATTTAATCTGCTGCTCCTGAGACTGCTGGGTGAAATTTCCCTTTCTCTTCTTTGTTCGCAGAGCTCCTGGGGTTCAGCTTTGGATTTGGCCCCATCTCTGCATGTAGGTCGCCTGATGGCATCTCTTCTTCACTCAGACAGGATGGGGTTTAAGGAGCAGCTGATTAGGGGGCTCTGGCTCACTCAGGCCGTGGGGAGGGAGGGGTATAGAATGCGGGGCAAGCCTGCAGCAGCAGTGGCCACTATGACATTGCAACAGCCTTTGGCGCACCGTGTGTTCTCCCAGGGAAGTTGCCGCTGGGTCACAGGACCCTGGCAGTGGTGGGCTGCACAGGCTCCCGGGAGGGGAGTTGTGGATAATGACCTGTGCTTGCACGTGTGATTCTTGGTGGCTGCAGCAGCAGCCTTAGCATCTCATGCCTGTCTCTGGTGTCTGTGCTGATAGCCGTGGCTTGTGCCCATCTCTGGAGCTCATTTAGGCGGTGCTCTGAATCCCCTCTCCTCACGCACCCATAAACAATGGTCTCTTGCCTCTTAGGCAGTTCCAGACTTTTTCCCAGACTCCCTCCCAGTTAGCTGTGGTGCACTAGCCCCCTTCAGGCTGTGTTCATGCAGCCAACCCCAGTCCTCTCCCTGGGATCTGACCTCCGAAGCCGGAGCCTCAGCTCCCAGGCCCCACCCGCCCAGGTGGATGAGCAGACAAGCCTCTCAGGCTGGTGAGTGCGGTACTGATTCTCTGTGCGGGAATCTCTCCGCTTTGCTCTCTGCACCGCTACTGTTGAGCTCTCATCTGTGGCTCTGAAGCTTCCCCCTCACCACCCCCCCATCTCTGCCAGTGATGGGGCTTCCTAGTGTGTGGAAACTTTTCCTCTTTCACAGCTCCCTCCCAGAGGTGCAGCTTCCATCTGTATTCTTTTGTCTCTGTGTTTCCTTTTTTTTGCCCTACCCAGGTACGTGGGGAATTTCTTGTCTTTTGGGAAGTCTGAAGTCTTCTGCCAGTGTTCAGTAGGTGTTCTGTAGGAGTTGTTCCACATGTAGATGTATTTCTGATGTATTTGTGGGGAGGAAGCTGATCACATCTTACTCCTCTGCCATCTTGAAGGTTTCCATCCCCATTTTTTAACTAGGTTGTTTTTCTGATGTTGAGTTGTATGAGTTCCTTGTATATTTTGATTATCAACCCCTTATCTAATATATCATTTGCAAATATCTTCTCTCGTTCAGTAGGTTGCCTTTGCATTTTGTTGGCAGTTTCCTTCTCTGTGCAAAAAAAAATTGTTTTTTAAATTGTTATTTTATATTGGAATATAGTTGGTTAACAGTGTTGTGTTAGTTTCAGGTGAACAGCAAAGTGATTCAGTTATACATATACATGTATCTATTCTTTTTCAAGATCTTTTCCCATTTAGGTTATTACAGAATATTGAGCAGAGTTCCCTGCGCTATACAGTAGGTCCTTGTTGGTTATTTATTGTAAATATAGTAGTGTGTACATGTCAATCCCAAACCCCCAGTCCCAACTCTTCTCCCCTGGTAACCATAAGTTCATTCTCTAAGTCTGTGAGTCTGTTTCCCTTTTGTAAATAAGTTCATTTGTATCATTTTTATTAGATTCCACATATAAGTGATATCATATGATAATTTTCTTTCTCTGACTGACTTCACGTAGTATGATAACCTCTAGGTCCATCCATGTTGCTGCAAATGGCATTATTTTATTCTTTTTACAGCTGAGTAATATTTCATTGTATATATGTGCCATATCTTCTTTATCCATTCATCTGTCAATGGACATTTAGGTTGCTTACATGTCTTGGCTATTGTAAACAGCACTGCAATGAATAGTGGCATGCATGTATCCTTTCAAACCATGTTTTTCTCCAGATCTATGCCCAGGAGTGGGATTGTTGGATCATATGGTAGCTCTATTTTTAGTTTTTTAAGGAACCTCCATACTGTTCTCTATAGTGGCTGTACCAATTTACATTCCCAGCAACAGTGTAGGAGGGTTCCCTTTTCTCCACACCCTCTCCAGCATTTATTGTTTTTAGATTTTTTTGATGATGGCCATTTTGACTAGTGTGAGGTGATATCTCATTGTAGTTTTGATTTGCATTTCTCTAATAATTAGCAATGTTGAGCATCTTTCATTTCCTTTTATCCATCTGTATGTCTTCTTTGGAGAAATGTCTATTTAGTGATTCTGCTCATTTCTTGATTGTTGTTGTCTTTTTGTTTTTTGTTTTTATTGAGCCACATGACCTCTTTGTAAATTTTGGAGACTAATCCTTTGTTGTTCGCATTGTTTGCAGATATTTTCTCCCATTCTGTGGGTTGTCTTTTCTATTTGTCTATGGTTTCCTTTGCTGTGCAAAAGCTTTTGAGTTTAATTAGGTCCCATCTGTTTATTTTTGGTTTTATTTCCATTACTCTATGAGATGGCTTAGAAGAAGATATTGCTGTGATTTATGTTAAAGAGTGTTCTGCCTATGTTTTCCTCTAAGAGTTTTATAGTATCTGGTCTTACATTTAGGTCTTTAATCCATTTTGAATTGATTTTTGTGTATGGTGTTAAAGAATGTTCTAATTCATTTTTTTACCATGTAGCTGTACAGTTTTCCCAGCACCATTTATTGAAGAGACTGTCTTTCCTCCATTGTATAGTCTTGCCTCTTTTGTTGTAGATTAATTGATCATAGGTGCATGGGTTTATTTCTGGGCTTTCTATCCTGTTCCATTGATCCATATTTCTGTTTTTATGACTCAATGGTGAAAAGCTGAAAGCATTTCCTCTGAGATCAGGAACAAGAATGTCTACCCTGCCACTTTTATTCCACATAGTTTCAGAAGTCCTAGCCACAGCAATCAGAGAAGAAAAAGAAATAAAGAGAATCCAAATTGGAAAAGAAGTAAAACTGTTTCTGCTTGAAGATGACATGATACTATACATAGAAAATTTTAGGGATGGTACCAGAAAACTACTAGAGCTCATCAATGAATTTAGTAAAGTTGCAGGATACAAAATTAATACTGAGAAATCTGTTGCACTTCTATACACTAACAATGAAAGATCAGAAAGAAATTAAAGAAGCAAACCCATTTACCATCACATCAAAAAGCATAAAATACCTAGGAATAAACCTACCTAAGGATACAAAAGATCGGTACGCCAAAAAAAAAATTATTTTGATGTACTCCCATTTATTTTTCTTTTGTTCCCTTGCCTGAGGAGACATATCCAAAAATATATATATATATTGTTAAGAACAATGTCAAAGAGAATACTGCTCCTATGTTTTCTTCTAAGAGTTTTATGGTTTTAGGTCTTACATTTAAGAGTTTAAAACATTTTGAGTTTACTTTGTATATGGAGTAAGTAGTCCAGTTCGATTATTTTTCATGTACCTATCCAGTTTTCTCAATACCATTTACTGAAGAGGCTGTTTTCTCCCCATAGTATATTCTTGCTTCTTTTGTCATAGATTAATTGACCATATAATGTGGATTTATTTCTGGGCTCACTATTCCATTCCTTTGATCTATGTGTTTGTTCTTGTGTCAGCACCATACTATCTTGATTACTGCAGTTTTATAGTATAGTTTGAAATCAGGGAACATGATACCTCCAGCTTTATTCTTCTTTCTCAAGATTGCATTGGCTTTTCAGGGTCTTTTGTGTTTCCATACAAAAATTTTAGAATTATCTGTTCTATTTCTGTGAAAAACACATTTGGTATTTAGATAGGGATTGCATTGAATCTGTAGATTGCCAAGGATAGTAGGGTCATTTTAACAATATTAGTTCTTCCAATCCATGAGCACAGTATATCTTTCCATTTGTTTGTATCATCTTAAATTTCTTCCATCAACGTCTTATGGTTTTCAAAGTGCAAGTCTTTACCTCTTCAGCTATTCCTAGGTACTTTATTCTTTTGTAAATAAAATTGTTTTCTTGATTTTTCTTTCTGATAGTTCATTATTAGTGTATAGAAATGTAACAAATTTATTATTTTGTATCCTGAAACTTTACTGAATTCATTTACTAGTTCTAATAGTTTTGGGTGGTGTCTTTTGGATCTCCTATACATAGTGTCAAGTCATCTGCAAACAGTGACAGTTTTATCTCTTTTTTTCCCCAGTTTTATTTCTTTTTCTTGTCCAGTTGTTGTGGCTAGGACTTCCAATAACACATTGAATAAGAGTGGTAAGTGTGGGCATCCTTGTTTAGTTCCTGATCTTAGAGAAAATGCTTTCAGCTTTTCACTATTAAGTATGATGTTGGCTTTAGATCTGTACTCTATGGCATTTATTATGTTGAGGTATGTTCCCTCTATACCCATTTTGTGGAGAGTTTTTATCATAAAACGATGTTGAATTTGTCAAAATTCAGAAAAAGCTTTTTCTGCATCTACTGAGGTGATCATATGATTTTTTTTATTCTTCAATTTGTTAATGTATATTTCACATTATACAATTTGTTAATGTGTATATCTTCAATTTGTATATCACATTGATTGACTGGAGCATATGAACCATACTTGCATCATTGAAATAAATCCCACTTGATCATGGTGCATGATCCTTTTAAATTTTTAAAAATTCAGTTTGCAATATTTTGTTGAATATTTTTGCATCTATGTTCATCAGTAATAATGGACTGTAATTTTATTTTTTTGTACTGTCTTATCTGGTTTTGTATCAGGGTTATGCTGGCCTAGTACAATGAGTTCAGTAGCTTTCCTTCCTCTTCAATTGTTTGGAATGATTTGAGAAGGATAGGTGTTAATCTTCTTTAAATGTTTGGTAGAATTCACCTGTGAAGCCCTCTGGTTCTAAAATTTTGTTAGTTCCGAGTTTTAAACTTTTGATTCAATTTCATTACTAGTAGTCAGTCTGTTCATATTTTCCATTTCTTCCTGATTTAGTCTTGAGAGATAATACCTTTATAGAAATTTATCCATTTATTCTAGGTTGTCCCTTTTATTGACATATAATTGTTTGTGGTAATCTCTTATGATCCTTTGTATTTCTGTATTTCTGTATTTCTGTGATGATGGTTGTAACTTCTCTTTCATTTCTAATTTTATTTGGGCCCTCTCTCTTTTTGTCTTGATGAATATGGCTAAACTTTTGTCAACTTTGTTTACCTTTTCAAAAACCAGGCTTTAGTTTCATTGACTTTTTGTTTTTTAAGTCTCTGTTTCATTTATTTCAAGTTTAATCTTTATTATTTCTTTCCTTCTAATTTTGATTTTCCTTTGTTCTTCCTTTTCTAGTTACTTTAGGTGTAAGGTATGACATATCCTCACTCTTTAAGGGCATGATCATTTGATATCCCACGGCCAGATGCCACATTTTTTTTTTCAAATGGTATAAAATTCTGTTACAAATATCTTGTCCTCTCTCCAGAAGCCTGGGGCTCTATGTTCTGAAACTTGTATTGGAGCTCAGCATAAGCTCCACATAGCATCTTTTCCTATGACAAATACTTCAATACCCTAGTGTCTAGTGATACTCTTGACCCACTCAAAGCTAGTTGCCTACTGTATCATATGTCAAATGCATCAAAGTCATATTACCATGTGTGAAATACAAAATTAAAAGCCCTAAGAGCCCCATCTAGCATTGTACTTCCTTCCTAGTGGTGGAAATTGCAACATGCAGTAACATATTCTTTGCTTTGGGGTAGATATCCAAGAATGCTCCAGATGGTCAGACTCTGAATCTTAACAGGTTTTACAAAACCTCTAGATAGCATGTATCTTAGCCAAAATCTCCAATGTACTAGCCAGTCTTGTTTATCTGGTATGACTAACATGATGTCACCAAAACAGTAGACCAATGTGATGGTCTTTGTAATGTCCAAGCAGTCTAATTCCCTTCAGACAAAATTGTGGTGGTAGGATGGAGAGTTAACATAGGCATTACCAAGACCATTAGTGTATAGTTCGTCCTTTCCATGGGAATATGAACCACCTTATAGTCTTCCCTGATAGGGATGAAAATAATGTGTTCACTAAGGCTGTTGTGGTCACCCCAAAAAGGTTGAGTGGACTTTCCACTCAAAATCAGTTGAGAGGTCAAGATTTATGACACTTACCAGGAGGATATGCAGAGATATATTACTCACATAATGAGGCTTTCTGGCAAGAGCATGGTTCTTTTTTATTAGCTTATCAAAATCCTTTCTCAGCTCTTCCTGTTTTATTCTGATCCTTGTCTATTAAGTCATTATCCCTTTTTTCTCTCATTAGAATGTTTAACTACGTAAGTTCAGAGTTTTGTCTCAGTGTTTCACTATATACACACACACACACACACACAGACACATGATTAGAGGTTGTTCTGCAGTCTAATTTTAGTCTTAATAATACAGTATAAAAATAACTTCTATTTGCCATTGCTGATGGAGTAGCATATGTTACATGAATGAGGCCTTCTTTCCATTTTCCATATTCATGACTTCACAGATATTTAATTATTTCTGCAAAATTATAGTGTAGATACAAAAATATAGACACCAATTTTAATAAATGATTTTAAGATTTATTTTTCACTAAATAAGTCAAAATGCCTCAGAAGGAGTATTTATTCAGAATCTTTAACATTTTTTGCATGTTTATTGTCATTTACATATCTTTTTTGTGAAATAAACCTCTCCACATGTATATAGAATGTTAAGTAATTTTATCTTTAATTATGTATATTATGATAATTATAAAATGTCCTCTAATGAACAATCTACCCAGCTCAAGAAGCAGACATTACTACTAAATGTAGAGCCCTTTGTGGGCTCCATCTCTATTGCATTATCCTTTATTACTGCTTGAAATAAGCGCTGTCCTAATGTGATGTTTATCTTTCCCTAAATTTCATTTATAGTTCATCACAAATGGATATACCCCTGAACAATACCTTGTTTAATTTAGCACATTTTGAACAGGATATTAATTGAACAGTACAGTGTGTATTCTTCTGTGACTTTTTTTCACTCTATGCTATGTTTGTCATAATTACCCTTTCTTGTACATGTAATTGTCATCTATTTTCACAGCTGTCAGGTATTGTTTGAATATCCCAAAACTGTCCACTCTTCTGTGGATGGGTGTTTGAGTTCCTTACATTATTTTAATTCCATATATAATTTCCATGGTATGATTTTACACATCTTCTGGAGCAAAAACACAAGGATTTATTTAATAGATAGGCCAAAAAGAGAGATTTCAGGATCATGGAGTAAGTATAAGTTCAATTGTACTAGGTAATGTCAATTGCTTTCCAATGAGGTTGGTCAATTTATATTCACATCAGTAGAATGTGACAATTCCCACTGATGCACTCTTTCATTAATATTTGCTGTTTCCATGGCTTAACATTTATATTAAGTAATTTTCCTGATTACTAATAAAACTGAGCATCCTTTAATACATATACTGTCATTTGTGTTTTTTCCTTAGTCTTCTGTTGGCCTGTTTTTAAGATCTCTTTGTATTTACGGTGCTGAAGCAACTACCACGTGCTAGGAACTTCTTTTTTTTATCACCATATGAAGATATAGTGATGCATATGATATAAAGGGCCTTGAGCTTACATTTTGTAACAAGTGAATTAACAAGCAAATAAATAAGACAATATCAGGTATTTATAAACACTTTGCTGATAATTAAAATAAGTTAAGATGCTTATGAGGTTTACTTATTGAAGTTGAGAAGAATAGGGAAAAATAATTTTGTGGGCTGGGGTAAAGTATCAATAATTCTGCATGGGTTTGTTAATATTTAAGATCTTATTATCAGTGCTGGATTTTATTTTTTGCTTTTGTTTTTTAATTATTCCTCAAACAAAAAATTTATATAACCAGATTCAATGTGTATCTAAAGCAAATATACCTAGGTTCTGCTTTTCTTGCTCTTTTCACTTGTTTACTATTCAAATCTGTTTCTCTAATACACTTCTGGATAATAGGTTGAGTATTTCAGTTACCAGTATCTAATAATGTTACATATTTCATTTTATGTAGTAGTGCTAGACCAACACAGGTTGTTTGTTCTTCAAGAAATTCATGACTGAGTTTTATGATAATATAAGTAGACAAGATATAGCCTCATTTTCTTCCATTTAGGTAGAATACTTGGAAAAATACGATACCTAGTATGCATTGCTACCAGGTCCCTTCTTTTTTGGTATTTTGGTTTCTGCAGTATCAAAGTGGGTTCTATATGGCATAGCTTGTGATTTTCAGAAGCATACACTGAGATGGAATTTGGCATACAGAATGTTTACGAGTGATAAACACCTATAGAAAAGATGTAGAGAAAAAGTATACTGCAGAGAAAAAAGTTGAACTGCAATGTAGGCTAAACAAAGGCTTGGTCAAATCTATATAAGGAGAGCTGGAGCATATATAGCCCATCAGAGGAGACCCACATTGGGTTAAAATAGCAGGGCCTTTGTGCCCATACCTTAATTACTCATTGGATGTTGGCTGCTCTGGTTAGCATATGCCCTTTAATGTGTCTGCAGAGAAGATATGTTATGATGGAGCTGAAACCTGTAGGCTGTCTGCTGACAGCTGAGGTAACAAGTACCTCTTTGAGGGAAAATCTGGGTAGTACATTTCCATGTCCATTACAATGTGATATTAAGGGGAATACTCTAGCTAAAAGAAAACTCTTCTTCAGAAATAATTCGGTTTATAAGGACAGAAGAAACATAGAATCACAAGATAAGGGCAAAATCATGATTATGTAATGTTATTTTGGCGGAGGAGTTTCCAAAAGGAAACTCCTTTCTGTTGCTCTTGCAGTGAATAATAATGTGGCTTGGTATAGAATATGATGTCACAATCCTTTTTTTTTCTCCTGTAATTTCTTCAGATTTTGCATGTATATATATATGTTGCATTTTGCTCATATATATATATATTGCTTTTGTATTTCAGATGGATATGATGCCAGTTTTTTTCTTGTAGCAAAATTATATACTTTTAAATAGTCTTCTGCTTTATTTTGTTTTGCAATGATGACATGAACTGATATGTTTTTATTAATTATTCTGGCTCTCGAAGAGGCATTTTGATATGAAGACTTCATTTTTCCTCCATCAATGAAATTAATTCCTTGATTATTATTTTTACTCCCTTTACTTGGTTTAGTAAGTACTTCAATTGTCTTTATTTTATAGATTTTGGATATCCTCAAAATCTCCTTCATATTAATTTAGAAAAACACATTTGATTAAAATAGTCTCAATAATTAAGCAGAATGAATGAGAAGCAACGTATGCATCATTCCATAATAGTAACTATATGAGGCTTAAAAATTTAGTTTCTTTATGAATTGTTACTTTCATTCTCGGAATATCTTCTTATAATGTAAAACCATTTACTTCAGTTATTATTAATTATCATTGTAAATGGAATTCCTTTTTCTGATTGGAATGAATAAGAGAACACCATCCCTGTTGCAACAAATTTTTTAAATGATAAATTCTAAAAATCATATTTGTAGGAATAGGATCTAAATTAGACAGTGTTTAAATTTCTAACCTAAGCTTGTTATCACTGATTGTTTTCTCATCTAAAGCATTTACTGATTCAATTTAGGAACTGAACTCCCCTCACCAAATCTACAAATCTAGAATTTTATACCCAGCTAAAAATATGCCTCAAAATTAAAGGCAAAGATACTCTCAGACAGACTAAAGCTAAAAGAATTGGTCACCAGTAGAACAACACTACCAAAATATCATAGGAAGTTCTTCAGGCTGAATAAAAATAATCTCAGATGGACTGAAGGAGATAGGAGAATTAAGACATGCAAAAAGATAAATAGATGAGTAAATATAAAAGAGTTGCATGTTTAAAGCAGTAAATCTCAAATTTTAACATTCATTAGAATCACCTTGTTAAAACAGGTCCCTGTCAAAAACCAAATTTCTGGGGCCCAACCTCAAAATATATATATATATATATACACATACACACACACACACACACATATATGTGTATATATATATATATACATACATAAATATAAAATGAATTGTAAGAAATCATCTACAATGCAATGTTGCCAGCAATGACAGCTGCAGTATAAATACAGTGTCATTATCAGTAAGATGTCCATTCCAATTGTGAAGTTTACTGACCTAAAGACAAATGAATGATTCTAATTATTAGTCAGCCAATAAACCCACAAGTTAAAGATTTTTAATTCAGGTGAAGCAGGTTTGTGGAAAGTTGGTATGTTTAATTTATGTTCCATAATCTCTGTCTTTTTAAAAAATAATATTTCTTTTTAAAAATATTTATTTTTGGCTGCGTTGGGTTTTTCGTTGCTGTGCACAGGCTTTCTCTAGTTGCGGCAAGTGGGGGCCACTCTTCATTGCGGTGCATGGGTTTCTGATTGCGGTGGCCTCTCCTGCTGCAGAGCACGGGCTCTAGGTGCACGGGCTTCAGTAGTTGTGGTGAGTGGGCTCAGTAGTTGTGGCCCGTGGGCCTAGTTGTCCCGCGGCATGTGGGATCCTCCCAGACCAGGGCTCGACCCCATGTCCCCTGCATTGGCAGGTGGACTCTCAACACTGCACCACCAGAGAAGCCCTATGTTCCATAATCTCTTTGAAGACAGAATAATTCTGTAATTCTGTTTAGGGTCCATATGTTCTTTTCATATGAGACACAAGAAATAATACTCAGCATAAAAGCATCTAGGAAACATATTGGTTGATATTATTATCAGTGTGGCATAAAATATCTACTTTCAAGGCTTAAATTTTGCTGCCTATTACAAACAATATTCAGTTTTGCACATCAAACTTAACCATACTTATATTTCTTCTCCTTGTCTACTTTCTTTGAAAATAGAATTTTACTTTCATGAAAACAGCAAGCTTTGCAATGTTTCTATCCCGGAAGGCTTTAAATGATATTTATGACACCAAGTGTATGGAATACATGCATATTAAATTTCATTAATTATTTTTACTTTTATAGATAGCAGTGAATACATAAGAATTGAACAGGTCTTTCATAATATGATACTTTATTGCATTAAAATTATTCTGATATAAAAAAAATTCTTATATAGACCCACATATAATCCTGAAGTTCATAGTCAAAAGAAACTGAAGTTGGAATCGGTAATATTTAATGAAACTTTAACTTTTAGAATAATTTAAAATCTGTTATCCAATTTAATCATCCTTTTCATACTAGATGGTAGTATTATTATTATTCTAATTCTGTTGATTAAAAAAATTGGGCATTAAAGTATTAAGTAAATTCTGTTAGAGCTAGAATTTGCGTATGTGCTTCCTTTGCTTCCTCAATGAAAGAAATTATTTACAGTGAATTTCAGGATCCCCGAAATTCCATGTTATCTTTGTGGAATACATTTTTATAAGTATAAAATTATGCAATTACTTAAAAATGCAAATAAAATTAAAGAAAATATATCTGTTAATTTTTTGTATAGCAGTATTTTTTTTTTCTTTTTTCAAGACCAAAGGATTTGCAGAAAATAAAACACATTATACATGGAAACATCAAAGTGCTTTCAAGAAAATCAATGTATAAGTTCTTATAGTGTCCTCTGTGATTGGTACTTCCTGTCAACTTTCAAGAAAGTCAAGCTGCAATGTAGAGCTGTGAGCCTCTGACTGTGAAGTCACACCATCTTTTCTCTAAGGAAGTTCATAACTTGCAATACCTTTTGGGTTTGTCTGTATGTAGAGATATCACATAAAATTTCAGTGGCAATACTTGAGACTAAAATGAAAAGAGAAATAGTTTTGAAATTAACTTTAAAAATAGTTCCTGTTATGAATATTTTATGGAAAGCAGTTCCACCAATTAGCTCCTAGGTGTGCAGAGACCTGATAGCTGGACGCTGCCTGAGGCACATATGACATTAGAAAAATAAATCAGCTCTAAAGAATTCAGAGGACAGGTTCGAACATGAACATAGATTAACTCACACAAAAATGAAACGACTGAAGTATGGAGTTCTTTAAAAATTTGCAGTGAGATTGTAAACTCAGTTCTCAATAGCTCAGTCTGTGTAATTGCTTGGATATATGCATATAGGAAGACTTGGAGCCATATGTTGATCTTTTATTTTCATCCTATGGATTCTGTCCTCTCTTTGTATTATTGGTTCCTTCAAAGTAAATGTTCACTGTGATTTAGAGATGAAAACCTGGCACATAATTATGTTTGTTAATCTTGGTATCAGAGGATTTGGCAAATGACTGTTTCCTATTTGAGTCTTCTCAAAAATCGGTAGCTCTCATTGGCTTTTGTTCCCAAAACTACAAAACTGATTTTAAGTTAACCCATTCTATGATCATGTAAACCTTTCAGATGTTTTATATAACTTATATCATTTTTTAAAAATTGAAAACCTAATGATGAGCAAGTCAGTGAGATTGTTTTTTCACCGTTATATTGGAAATGGAAAGTTGGCCATTAAATATTTCTATTTTATGTGAAATTTGTTTTGGTGTGTTAGAATTCCTATCTTCTGAAAATATGTAATTAGCATAGCTTTCCCTTCATCTTAAATATCTACTTTTTTATGTCAATACAAATTATACTTTAATATTCTTGGTAGTTTACACACTGCTTACTCAGTTGCATCATGTTGTCCAACTCCCAGGAATGTCACTCATCTATGATTTAATGTGAAGAGCATTGTAAAGTGCAACCACAAAAAACAATGTCCTTGTGTTTGTGAATATTATTGGAAAAGGACAGTATAACATAATGGGGAAAACTATTAGGAAGATGAAATCTATTACAAATATTTTTGAGATTCACTTATGTATTCAGCAGTTATTTACAAAACTCTGCCATGTACCATTTAGTACATTAAGAGCTGGGAATACACTGAGAAAATCACACAGTCCCTGCTCCCACAAAACCCGAAGTCTGATAGGAGAGAGGCATTAATTCAATAATCATATAAATACATAATTTCCTACTCTGGTAAGCACTGAAGAGGAGAATCATAGATAAATCTTAGATAGTCTAATACGCATTAATGTAATCTGATAAATAAAAGCAAGGCTTCTTTGATAAAATGGAATTTGAGCTGAAAATGAAATGAGTTAGTTAAGGGAGATATTCATGTGAAGTTGCTTTTCAGATACTTTGTACAAGTATCTTATGCGGAAGTGAGCTTGGAAGAGTAAAAAAAAAAAATTACATGAATAGAACATGGGAAATAAGTGAAACTAATGAGCAATAATATTCTAGAGATAAAAAGAGTCTAACTGAAGTAGGACATAGAACCATATCAAAGATTTAGATCTTTACCTGAAGAGCAATTGGAATCAATTAAATGTTTTAAGCAGAGGTTTGAATAAAAGACCAGTCTTTCTGGATCCTTTACCAAACTCCTACTAAGCCTTTTCTTTCTTATTTCTCATATGACATTTTGCTTCATATAAATTCATCATGAGCAAGGTCCATTTCTGCTAAAATTATTCCTTATTCTTAATATCAATTAAAGTTTTCATCTTCTTCAGAATGGGAATCACAGCTAGCTATGAGAAGGAGAGCAAATCTTTTAATTTCATTTACAAGCATTGTTAAATGATAATCTCCCAAAATCTACTATACTATCTCTAGTCCCACATCTTAAAACACTGAATTTAAAAAAGTATTTCACTCATATACATGGGGTTGTAACATTGAAAATGCAGTGTCAATAGTTATGGTGGCAAAGAGTGTCACAGTCAATTCTAGAACAGAAGAGGTGGAGGTAAATCTGGTATTGGCATATCTATTTCCTGCATGCTAAATTTAAGCAAGGATGGCATAGTGGTTATGATTGTGTCTTGATAGTCTGTATCAAGAACTAGTTTTGCCATTTCCAGGCACAACCTAAAGTACATTTTCACGAACCCTAAAATGTATGTATTGTCCACATTCTCCAGATAAGAAAGCTAGGTTCAGAGAGTTTAAACCCACCATTTTCCCAAATCACAGTGTTAAAGAATATCAGTTTACACATGCTGAATAATCTCGACTCAAATTTCCTGCATGCAAACATAAGCTCCATTAATAGTTTTGTTAACATTTGGCAATTTATCTTCCTTTCAGTGCTTCAATTTTCACATTTGTAAATTGTAATAATAATATCACTGAACCAACAGGATTGCCGTGAGGAATTGGTAATACAAAAGAGGGTATAGCACTTAATCAGCTCTAAATTAACATTAGCTGTTATTGTCATCGGTATTGCTATTAGTCTTATTAGTGATAATGGAAGACATTATAGCAGGGATCCCCAACCCCCGGGCCTTGGACCTGTAGTGGTCTGTGGCCTGTTAGGAAGCGGGCTGCACAGCAGGAGGTGAGGGGCGAGCAAGCAGGCTAAGCGTCATCTGCCACTCCCCATCGCTCCCCATCACTCACCTTATAGCCTGAACCATCCCTCTCCCCCCCACTTTCCGTGGAAAAATTGTCTTCTGAGAAACCGGTCCCTGGTGCCAAAAATGTTGGGAATCGCTGTGTTATACTGTTTGTGTTGCAGTGTGAAGTGTGAGGTGAGAAAAAATAAAGGGATGCATAAGAGATTGATACTTGCTCACCACAGTTTACTTCCTTTTTCTGTACATGGAGATAGATCATATTTCCAAGCACCCAAGTATCCCTTGCAGATAAGTGACCATAATAATAGTTATAGTCAATGAGATGTGGGCAGAAAGTGACATATTCCTCTCCCTGCCAATCCATAAGTATTGCCAACAAATGATCATTTATGTTCTCTCCCCTTTCACCAACTGGATGCTAATAATCAGGGTGACTTTGGAAGTAACATGTTGTAAATGATAGACCCTCATCATGTTGAATAAAGATGTCTTGGTTTACATGAGCTATAAATACGCATTATACTTGAGTAATAACAATTTTGGAGTCTAAAGTCTCCTGATTTCCTCTCATAACATCATGCCTTTTTATAAAGTAATTTTCAGCATGTCAAATGTATGTCAAGCTTCAAGCTGGGACGAAGTGACGTGTGCATCTTGAATGAATACTATGTCTCCATAGCTTTCTCTGAGCAAGGGTTATATCTAGCCATTCCACTTGCTGTCTTTCTAGACTTTTGACATACATTTGACATGCTGATTACTTTATAAAAAGGCATGATGTTATGAGAGGAAATCAGGAGACTTTAGACTCCAAAATTTTTATTACTCAAGTATAATGTGTAATTATAGCTCATGTAAACCAAGACATCTTTATTCAAGATGATGAGGGTCTATCATTTACAACATGTTACTTCGAAGACAGAGAGTGGCATTGACAAATATACACTACCAAATGTACAATAGATAGCTAGTGGGAAGCAGCCGCATAGCACAGGGAGATCAGCTTGGTGCTTTGTGACCACCTAGAGGGGTGGGATAGGGAGGGTGAGAGGGAGACGCAAGAGGGAGAGGATATGGGGATATATGTATATGTATAGCTGATTCACTTTGTTATACAGCAGAAACTAACACAACATTGTAAAGCAATTACACTCCAATAAAGATGTTAACAAATAAAAATAAAAAGAAAAGAAGCACATGTCAAAAGGCACTGAGTTAAAAAAAAAATCAAAATCCTGGAAATTGTTCTACACTATTTATATTTTTTAAAAAGCAGCACATAAACGTAGAAGAGTTCATTATGGTAGCTGCTAAATCTATCAAAGTTGAAGTGTTTGAATTAATAGTAGAGGCTCTTTAGTTAAAGTCTTGAACTTTCTTATTGACTTTTTCTCCAATAATTAAAATCCTTAAATATACTAATAAAAAATTTTAAGTATCTACCTTTATATTAATTGAAAACATAAATCATTAAAGTTGTCATTTTTATCAATTATCAGTAATGCTCGTAGTTCTTAATAATGAACATATGTAAAAATTAACAGCCAGATTTTGATCTCTGAAACAATGATATCTAGAAGGTATAAATCATGTTAGTCTAACATATATATAAATACTCATATATTTATTTCAGATTAGTTTTTTGTCACTTCTACCTTCAAGTGGAAAATTTGTAAATTGGTGTTGGTACATTTCTTTCTTCTTTTAAATACTTCACACCACGATGAAGAGTGGCCCCCACTTGCCACAACTAGAGAAAGCCCTCGCACAGAAACGAAGACCCAACACAGCCATAAATAAATAAAAATAAATTTAAAAAATTAAAAAAATAATCTGTTAAAAAAAAATACTTCAATCTATTTGAACGTCCTCTCATTAGTACAACCCACATATCTAGTGCTCTTGTCCTAAAAATTCCTACTCTTTTACACAAATCTACTTGTCTAACCCATTCCCCAAAGACAAAAATTGGTTTTCCTCTCATAAGTTAATGTACATATTTATTCAAATCCTATTGTTTCTGGCAGTTGCTGGCACAATAAACATATGTTTTAACAATGACTTCGAGACCTAAATGTAAGACCGGACACTATAAAACTCTTAGAGGGAAAAATAGGAAGAACACTCTTTGACATAAATCACAGTAAGATCTTTTTTAATCCACCTCCTAGAGTAATGGAAATAAAAACAAAAATAAACAAATGGGACCTAATGAAACTTAAAAGCTTTTGCACAGCAAAGGAAACCATAAACAAGACGAGAAGACAACCCTCAGAATGGGAGAAAATATTTGCAAACGAATCAACGGACAAAGGATTAATCTCCAAAATATATAAACTGCTCATGAAGCTCAATATTAAAGAAACAAACAACCCAATCCAAAAATGGGCAGAAGACCTAAATAGACATTTCTCCAAAGAAGACATACAGATGGCCAAGAAGCACATGAAAAGATGCTCAACATCACTAATTATTAGAGAAATGCAAATCAAAACTGCAATGAGGTATCACCTCACACCAGTTAGAATGGGCATCATCAGAAAATCTACAAACAACAAATGCTGGAGAGGGTGTGGAGAAAAGGGAGCCCTCTTGCACTGTTGGTGGTAATGTAAATTGATACAGCCACTATGGAGAACAATATGGAGGTTCCTTAAAAAACTAAAAATAGAATTACCATATGATCCAGCAATCCCACTACTGGGCATATACCCAGAGAAAACCATAATTCAAAAAGACACATGCACCCCAATGTTCATTGTAGCACTATTTACAATAGCCAGGTCATGGAAGCAACCTAAATGCCCATCAACAGACAAATGGATAAAGAAGTTGTGGTACATATATACAATGGAATATTACTCAGCCATAAAAAGGAACGAAATTGAGTCATTTGTTGAGATGTGGATGGATCTAGAGACTGTCATACAGAGTGAAGTAAGTCAGAAAGAGAAAAACAAATATCGTATATTAACGCATGTATGTGGAACCTAGAAAAATGGTACAGATGAACCGGTTTGCAGGGCAGAAGTTGAGACACAGATGTAGAGAATAAATGTATGGACGCCAAGGGGGGAAAACCGCGGTGGGGTGGGGATGGTGGTGTGCTGAATTGGGTGATTGGGATTGACATGTATACACTGATGTGTATAAAATTGATGACTAATAAGAACCTGCAGTATAAAAAAACAAACAAAAAGAAAAAACTGATACTAAACTTTCTTTGGGTTATTTGTATGGAAATATGTTAATATAAATGTTTCAGACATTACATGAAATTTCTAAAACTCTTATATGTTCTGGTATAATGTTATAAGTCATAATTCTAGTTATTACTTTAAAATGTATATCTCAGAAATAACTAAATTTCCTTGTCAATTGCATTATTATGAACTTTCATCAAATCTTTAACCATGGTCATTTTTAAGTCTTTTGTCATTTACAGACAGTTCTGGGTGTACTCTGATGCTTTTGCAAAAATGTTCCTATAAAAGGGTTTCATCTTCAAGGAATTCATGGAAAAGACTCTGACAAGTACAGGTTTCTGGTAACTGACTATACTGCTGAACTGAATGAATAAGTATTTTCAGAACTCTAATGGAAAACTGATGAATTCATAAAAGTGCTAACAAAAGATCAAGATAAAAAAAATTAATTGCGTGGGACTGAGTGAACTGATGAGGATGATTATAATTTTTGTGACTTTCTGTTTGAATAAAAAAAAAAAAAAGAAATCAGGGACAGTGAAAAAAAAACAAATTTAAATAGGTGACTCCCAACATTGAAGGAGGCTTTTTAAATAATTCCTTCCCAGACTACATACAATTCTAATACAATATTACAGGGAGAAATACCTTTTATTCCTTTCCCTATTTTCAGTATTACTCAAGGGTGATAAGAGATAATATTGACTGGACTGTATTCTTTATGTGAATAGTCTGGAGTCCAAAAAAGTAATTAAAGAAAATATCCTTAAAACAAAATAATTCACTTGGCATGAATTTCAGTCAACTATATTTTTTAAAATGGAAATTACTTTAGCATTACCATACACAAGAATTAATTTTAAATTAATTCAAAAATCAAAGACCTAAATGAAAGACCTAAAGCAATGAAGCTCTTAGAAGAAACATAGGACAAAGGCCTCACAACACTGGATTTGATAGTGATTTATTGGATATGACACCAAAGGCACAGATGGCAAAGAAAAAAATAGACAAAATGGACTTAAAATGTGCTCATCAAAAGACACTCTCCATCAAGTAAAAAGACAACCCATAGAATGGCAGAAAATATTTCAAATTTTATATCTGATATGGGATTAATATACAGATTATATACAGAACTCCTGAAACTCAAAAAAAAAAGTCCAATTAAAAAATGGTCAAAAGATTTGAATAGACATGTTTCCAAAGTAGATCTACAAATGGTCAATAAGAACATGAAAAGATGTTCAACAATCTAATAATTAGGGAAATGTAAATCAAAAATATAATGAGATACCACCTCACATCCATTAGGAGCCAGAAAACAGAGAACAACAAGTGTTGGTGAGGATGTGGAAAAATTGAAATTCTTGTGCACTGCTAGAGGGAAAGTAAAATTGCACAGCCATTGTGGAAAACAGTACAGCAGTTCCAGAAAAGATTAAAAATAGAATTACCTTAAGATCCATCAATTCCACTTCTGGATATATACCCAAAAGAATTGAAAGGGGGTCTTGAAGAGATATTCGTACACCCATTTTATAGCAGCATTATTCACAATCGCTAAAACATAGAAGCAACTCAAGTATTCATAGGTGGAGGAATGCATAAGCAAGACGTGGTACATACATACAATGGAATGTAATTCAGCCTTAAAAAGGAAGGAAATTCTGCAATATGCTACAATATGGATGTACATTGTGTAGTCAATATTGGAAACAAAGTATAATGGTGGTTCTCAGGGAATGGGAAAAGGGGGAAATATACAATTACTGTTTAATGGGTATAGAGTTTCAGTTTTACAAAATGAAAAGTATTATGGAAATGGATGGTGGTTATGATTGCACAACATTATGAGTGTATTTAATACCACTAAACTGTATACTTATAAAAGGTTAAAATGTAAGTTTTCCATTATAAACATTTTACCACAATATAAAAATTTGAAAAAAATATTCTGGAGAAAAATAAAGCCAAGTAATTCACTGCAAGGAAGAAAATAGAGTATTATTTCTGAAATTATAATGTACTTCCAAACCAATATTCATAATTTATATATGAAACTTTACTCTTGTTTTACCTTTTAAAGTAGCTAAATATTTTATTTAAGTAATAAAGTATGGTAGAACATGTTTAAAGAAGATAATAACTGCCTAAGAGCATAATAAGAAAATATTTTTAAATGCTTTCCCAATATGTTATCATTCACAATTACATGAGAGTGTGCCTAAGAGTGCCATATCATAAGCTGAAAAGAGAGTAAATTATATGACCTTTAAGTCACTCCTCATGTGATAATAACTAATTAATCAAAAGTTGGTTCAATCTTTGCTGGAAAAAATAATTTGAAACTTTATTATAAACTATGTTATTTCTCCGTAGAATAGAATCCTTTATGGCCCAAATAAGTTTTAATTTGCAAGTTACCAATGTGTGCTCGTATTTGCTAAAACATTTAGATTTGTTAATACTTCAAGCTATTGTAACATATTAGATGAAAAAATAATTTATGAAATAAGATATACTAAATACAATCTTGTAGCATTCTGAACAAGCAGATGGCACTTTTTGTGAAATGATAACTGATGGTCCTAAGTAAACTGTCATTCAGATGACTGAGTTACATGTCAGGTGAAATCCTTTATTTATTTTTCATTGTTTGTGTCTCTGAAACTGAGAGGGAAAAGCACCTCTTTTGCCTCTGAAGTTGCAATCTTAAACAAAAGTTAAATTCTATACCCCTCAATTGGAAACTATCTTTTTAAACATTTATAAATGGTTGGAAGAGATCCTTATGAAAATATTTGTCAGAATATAGTATCTATATCTGTAGACGAAACAATTTGACCAGTCTCAATTCTTCCTCTTACTTGCCTTGGCAATCCAGCTTGCTTTGCACAATGATGGCAATTTCTTAAGCCTTACTCATCTGGAAAATGTGAAAAAGAATCTATAGCCAACTAGATAAACAGCATTTGCAAGTATACTTTACAAACAATAAGGAATTAAAGAAACCTAAGATGGTATTATTAGTTTAGCCTTATTAAACCTAATAGAGAACTCATGTACTGTCTTTTTAAAAAAAACTGTTTCTGTATATTTCAAATTATCACTATTATATTTTAAAAGCCAGATTTATTAAAGTATAATTTATACAGTAAAATTCACCCTTTTAAGGTGTACAGTTGTATGAATTTTTATAAACTTTCCCTATCATTTAACCATCACCACTTTCAAGATACAGAATATTTCCATCACCTCCGAACTTCCTTTGTGCCCCATTTAGTCAATTATCTACCTCCACCTTCAACCCCTGAAACAAGTAATCTCTTTTCTGTCCCTGCAATTTTACCTTTTCCAGAATGTCACAGACACTGAATCACATAGTAGGTGGCCTCTGAGTCCAACTTCTTTCACTTAGCAATACATTTTTGAGATTTTGAGATGTATCAGTAGCTTGTTCCTTTTTTTACTGCTGAGTAGGATTCCATTGCATGGATGAACCAAAATTTGTTTGTCCATTCTATAGTTAAAGACAGTTACATTTTTCTACTTTTAGGCAATTATGAAAATGCTGTTAGCAACATTCATTTACAGATCTTTGTTTTGTATATAAATTTTTACTCCCTTGAATAAGTATCTAGGAGTGGGATTGGTGGGCCATATGATAAATATATGTTCAACTTTTAAGAAACTGAAAACTGTTTTCCAAAGTGCACTATTTTACACTCACGCCAACAACGGATGAGAATTCCAATTGCTTCAAACCCTTATCAGTAATCAGTATTGTCATTTTTAAAAGCCATTCTAGTATGTGTTGTATCTCCTATTTTAAATTAGCTTTTTCCTAATAAATAATGATATTAAGCATCTTTTCACATGTTTGTCATCCATCTCTCTTCTCTGGTGAAACTGCAGTTCAAATCTTTTAGCTCATTTTTATTTTAAAATTAACTTGTTTGTTTTCTTATTACAGAGTTGTGAGAGCTCTTAGTGTATTCTGGAAAACAGTCATTTATCAGATGTGTGTTATGCCAAAGTTGCCTTTTAGCTTATGCTTTTTCTTTTCATTTTCTCGAGAGTCTTTCACAGAACATGGGGTTTTAATATTAACAAAGTCCTAATGACCAATTCACATTACATCTCTTTCTTAAAACCAAACTTAGAAATATCAACCAGGTCTACCCTATCCCGAGTGTCATCTTATGAAACAGCTAGTTGCCTTAAACTTAGCCACAGTCAGGTAGCTCAAGCCTTCTCTTGTCTAAACAAATAACCAGGTAATATAAGAGTGTCATTCTCATTAATATTTTAGCACTGAAGGCACAAACATTGTTTCTGCACCTATTGAATAATATTTTAAAATTAAAACTTACACATTATTTCATTTTATTTTTTATCTGTGATATAGTCATTATCAAAATCCAGGTCATTCAGTTTTAAAGTTAGACCTCTTCCTCGGGAAAGAGTCTAGATCATTGATTCTCTATATGTGGCCCCAAATCAGCAATAGAAAAAACTTGTTATAAATGCAAATTTTCAAACCCCATTCCAGAGCTACTGAAGTAGAAACTCTGAGGAGGTACCCCAGAAATCAGTGTTTTTAACCAATCCCCTATGTCATTTCTTTGCATGTCAAAATTTAAGAACCACTGATCTGAGTATACCTATGTTTCTGCTTAGCAAACTCCTGTTTATTTTTATCCTTTGAGCCTTAGGTTTGATTGAAAACATTTTTTCTTGCTGAGGGGTAAATTAAATTATGTAACCTCAAACAATGTATAGTATACCATATTTCCTGACAATATAAATTATGCTCTATTGAAATCCATACATATGTTACCTTCTGAAAATCAACTTGACTGCCTATTAATAGAAAATACTTGTATCTACTTCTCTGGAAGAAACTGTAAATAAATATAAATCATGTATTGCACAACTTCCCCTATAAATCTCTGTAACTTCAGAGGACATAAGTGAACTTACCAAATCATTCTAAACTTAATTCACATTTTAGAATTAGTTCTGATGCAAAAATAAGCTGATCACCATACACTGACAAAAGAAAAAAATACATTATTACAATTAAACAATGTTCTTTGGTTAAATTTTTGTCATAATTTAATTTTTATATTCTTCTATACATTATTTGTGGTTAAACTGTTCTTACTATTTTATCTATACATATGGATATTATAAGGATGATTTCCATGACGACGGGTACAGGTTTTCAGCAAATAACAGCTTTGAAGGTGCTATATGCCTTTGGGATTGTGTTTTGGGTTATTCCATTAACCCTAAGGGACTTTTATATTTCCTTTCTCTTGGAAGGACTTAATTTGAAGAACAAAAGTAAAGATCAGATAAAACTAGAATAGATGGGTCTTTCTCTCTGAGATATAATACCTATAGAGGCATGCTTACATCTGGATTACAAAATGAATAATTTAAAACTAAACCAAACCAATTATTTCCATATATGGTTGATATTTAAAGGATACTGTCTTCCATCAGTAAAATATATTCATTCACATTTATTCCATTAATAAAGCTATTTTCTTACTCTAAAGCCAGAAAATCAGACTATATTTACATTATAGTTGTTATAGATTAAATGTTATATTTTTAAATGTTCCCATTTTAATTATTTAATATATAAATGTAATTTGTTATAGGTAATAAGTATTTTAGATTTTATTCTTTAAACAAATGTTTAAGTTTTCTCATGTGTGGCAGTTATTAAGACATTGATAAAAGAATATGTCTTTTTGATAATAAGCATATGTTGGCTCTGATATCATGAAGATTAAAATCTAGAGGGAGGGATGCCAAGGGCCAAAATGATGGAGTAGGAAAACCCTGAACTCACCTCTTCCCCCAGATACACCAAATTTATAACTAATTACAGAGCAACTATCTATGAGAATTACCAGAACACCAGCAAAATGATTTTCCACAACTAAAGACATAAAGAAGGAACCAAAGAAGACAGGTAGGAGTGGCGGAGATGCAGGATAGTCAGGATGCACTCCTCAGGTAGGCGATCCACAAATGGAAGAAATATCAAAATCATGGCCACACTGGGTACCCCAGCCCAGGGGTCCTGCACCAGGAAGATGAGTCCCCATTACGTCTGGCTTTGAAAATCAGAGGGGTTTATGTTTGGGAAAGGTGGAGGGTTATAGGAAACAGAGACTCTGCTCTTAAAGAGTGCGCAGTGAAGGACACTATCAACAAAATGAAAAGGCAGCTTAAAAAATGGGAGAAGATATTTGCAAATGATATATCTGATAAGAGGTTGATATCCAAAATATACAAAGAATTCATAAAACTCAATATCAAAAAATAAGCAACCTGATTAAAAAATGGGCAGAGGATCTGAATATACATTTTTCCAAAGAAGACATATAGATAGCCAACAGACACATGATAAGATGCTCAGCAACACGAATCAGGGAAATGCAAATCAAAACCACAATGAGATATCACCTCACACTTGTCAGAATGGCTATCATCAAAAAGACAGGAAATAACAAGTGCTGGTGAGGATGTGGAGAAAAGAAGCCTTGTACATTGTTGGTATAATTGTAAGTTGGTGCAGTCATTATGGAAAACAGCATGGAGGTTCCTCAAAAAATGAACAATAGAACTGCCATACTATGCAGAAATTTCACTTCCGGATATTTACCAAAAAAACCAAAAACATTAAGTTGAAAAGATACATGCACCCCAATGTTCACTGCAGCAGATGTTAAGTAATATATGTATACACACACACAATGTAAAATTACTGAGCTATAAAAAATGAAATCTTGCCATTTATGTCTACACTGATGGACTTGGTGGTTATTATGCTAAGAGAAATAAGTCAGACAGAAAAGACAAATATCGTGTAATCTCATTTATATGTGGAATCTAAAACACCAAACAAAGCTGAAAGAAAACAGACTCATAGATACAGAGAACAAACAGGTGTTTGCCAGAGGGGAGGGAGGTGGGGCGGTGAATTAGTTGAAGTGGATTAAGAGGCACAAATGTCCAGTTATAAAATAAATAAGCCAAAGGAATGTAATATACAGCATAAGGAATATGGTCAATAATATTTTAATAACTTTGTATGAAGACAATTTGTTACTAGACTTACTGTGGTGATCATTTGTATGTAATTGTCAAATCACTATATAGTACACCTGAAACTAACATAACATTGTATGTCAAGTATATTTCAGTAAAATAAAATCTAGAGGGAGACATTTTATTATGCAATATTAGTACATACTTTCACATAAGTATAATTTCGTCTTTTAACGTGAATGCAGATAACAAGGTAAATGATGAGATTTGACTGAGTCACACACATTAAAGTAGCATAATTCTATGAATCTGTCAGAGTTTAGAGAGTGCTTCAGACTTCATAGGGTAAATGTAGCATATGTAACCAGCATATAAAATACTGCCTTAGTTATGAGTACAACCTTGAACAATATAAAACTAATAGCTCTTTCAAACATTTCTACATTTCTGTGCCTTTTGCTTCTTATACTCTTGGTAACACGCTGTAGGTCTAGGCTACAGCCTTTAGCTCTTCCTTTCCATATTTTCTAGACTGTTATATCAGTTGTAATCTTTCCAGCTACTGGGATGATGAATTTAACCTGTTGTCCATTCTTTGCTTTCTTTGGAGAGCACAATGCCAGTGTCAGCTGGAACAATATAATTTTGATTCTTTTTAAGATTTCTTCCTGCAAAATCTCCAGCTTTGTGTGTTCTTATAAGCAAATCAGTGACTTGTTTTTTTTTAATAAATTTATTTATTTATTTTTGGCTGCGTTGGGTCTTCGTTGCTGCATGCAGGCTTCTCATTGCGGTTGCTTCTCTCGTTGCGGAGCATGGGCTCTAGGCACCCTGGCTTCAGTAGTTGTGGTGTGCAGGCTCAGTAGTTGTGGCTCATGGGCTCTAGAGCACAGGCTCAGTAGTTGTGGTGCACGGGCTCAGTTGCTCCGTGGCATGTGCGATCTTCCCGGACCAGGGAACTAACTTGTTTTCCCCTGCATTGGCAGGTGGATTCTTAACCACTGCGCCACCAGGGAAGTCCCAGTGACCTTTTTTTTTTAGTGATTCTTTAACTTGAAAGAACACTGCTACTGAAACCATGAGCATCAACAAAATGCTTAACATACTGAATGCATAATTATATCCTTGAAGCCCTTTAAAACCTATTTTTTTATAGTCAAACATATTACTGCATATATATACAAAAACATAAAGAAAAATCATTAAATGATAACATGAAAATATTATGCAAATTGTGTCTTCTCCATCTATGGTGATTTAGAAATTAACTACGTAGAGCAGACATAAATTCATTTTGTTTAACTAACCTGGAATCTAAACAAATGTTGTGAGATATAACTATGATAATTAACCATATCATTTTTTAAAACCCTAGCAAGTACCAGATTTAAAATACAGATTAAATACAGGTAAAAAGTACCTTTAAATAACATATGAAAGTACTCAACCTTAATTGTGATGGGAGAAAGAAAAATATTACTACCATAAATACAATTTTATATCCACTATGTTGGCAAAGTTTATGGTTTGATAGTACTAAAAAATATGGCAAGTAAAATATAGTGGGAAACTGTAAAACATTGGTATTTGAAAGTATAAGTTTCTAGACTGCACTGGAAAACAATTAGACATTATCTTGAAAAGTTGAATATTTGCAATTGATGACCCACTTATTCCAGTTGTATGTATATTCATTAGAGACAGTCATATAAACATGCCAAAATGTTTAAAGCTATTCATATTTAAAGTGTTTACAATAGCAAAAACCTAGAAACCAACCAAATGCCTATCAATGAGAGAATGGATAAATTTTAGAACCACAACACTAAGGATCTTCTATGGAATAGTGAAAAGTAAACATTTGTCCTCTGGCACTTGGTATAAAGAGTAATCAGAACAGTTTAAACTAAGTAGTAATATAATAAATTTGTATTTTAGAATGTCTTGGTGGATATGAATTTGGAAATGGATATGATATTTAATGCAATGATTACAACAATTGAGGTGAAAGATGATGAAAGAACATAAAAATAACTAAAGGGAAGAAAACTGATAATGGATGTGTGAAAGAAGGAAAATTTACAGAATTATGTAGCAGTTAGTTTTGGTGGGAAAAATTAAAAAATGGTTATAACTCTTAGATGTTTGAATTATGTGGTCAGATGTTATACTTCTAATTACAGTCCCTTGTTCAGAAGAAAGATTTCTGGATAAAGCAACTGCAATTGCAAATTCAGATAAGTTAGTACACAAATTTATTAATGAAATGAATAGTTAATTTATAGATTAGTAATTCCATTGTGAATTTAACAATGGCTATCAATCAGTTCCCACTGGGTTACTGACTAGAGTCTGTATCAGGGAAATGGAAATGAAAAACAACATCAAGGGAGGCTTAAGTAATTTGTTTATTCTGTTTCTTGTACCATCCTTCTTGATTTGTTTTTTGCTTCTAGACTTCTAGACTCTGGTAGAGTGCTTTAGTTAGAGGCATGTTCACTCTCTTCACAGTTTATCTGATATTCAGTCTTATAAACTGTCATGGTAGAAAATATTCTATAGGAGTAGGGAAGAAGAGTAGGAATAAGAAAAAGATAGTGTTGGATGCAAAAATCCTCAAAAAATATTAGTAAATGGGAAAAAGTATTTAAAGATTATATACTACAACCAAGTGGGATATACCTTAGGTATACAATGTTGGTTCAACATTCAAAAATCAGTTAATCCATCACATCATCAGACAAAAAAAAGAAAAGTCATATAATCATATCAATAGATGCAGAAAAAGCATTTGAAAAATCCAGCACCATTCATGATAAAAACTCTCAGGAAACCAGGAATGGATTGGGGGTTGGGGAGACCTTCTCAAGTTGATAAAGGATATCTGTAAAAAACCTACAGTTAGCATCATACTTAATGGTGAGAAACATGAAGCTTTCCCACCAAGATCAGGTATAAGGCAAGGATGTCCCCTCTCACGACTCCATTTCAACATCATACTGGAAGTCCTTGCCAATGCAATAAGACAAGAAAAGGAAATAAAGATATACAAAGTGGGAAGTAAGACATAAAACTGTCTTTGTTCATGGCTGGCATGATTGTCTATGTAGAAAATCCAAAAGAATGAACAAACAATAAACAAAAAACAAAAACCTCCAGGAACTAATAAACAATTATAGCAAGGTTGCAGAATACAAAGTTAAGATAAAAAAGTAAATTTCTCTCTTATATATTAACAATGAACAAATGGAATTAGAAATGAAAAGCACAATACCATTTACATTAGCACCCCCAAAAATGAAATACTTAGGTATAAATGTAATGAATATAAGCAAGATCTATATGAGGAAAACTATAAAACTCTGATGAACAAAATAAAAAAGAACTAAATAAATGGAGCAATACTCCATGTAATGGATAGGAAGACTCAACATTGTCATGATTTTATGTGTCAATGTGACTGGCTGACATAAGGGATACCCAGATAACTGGTCAAACAATTCTGTGTATGTCTGGAAGAGATTAGCATTTGATTCAGAAGACTGAGTGAAGAGATCCACCCTCATTCAGGCACTCTTGGTAGGCTGAATGGAACAAAAAGGTGAAGAAAGGGCAGATTATCTTTCTCTTCCTGAGCTAGGATGTCCATCTTCTCCTGCCCTTAGACATCAAAGCTTGGGCTTTCAGACTCAGATTGAATTATGTTACTGGTTTTTCTTGTTCTCCAGCATGCAGACAGTGGACTGTGGGATTTTGCTGCCACTTAAAATTGTGTGAGCCAATTCCTATAATAAATCTCCTCATATATAAATAAATAAATAAATAAATAAATAAATAAATAAATAAATAAATAAATAAATAAATAAATAAATAAATAAATAAATAAATAAATATATATATATATATATATATATATATCCTACTAGTTCTGTTTCTCTGGAGAACCCTAATGAATACAATACATTAGCTATACTGACCTTTATTTGCTATGATTACTTCAAGTTCTGGGACAGTCTTCCTGTGCCTGAAAAGGTATCACTAACTCCTATTGTTCCTTTATAAGTGTGCTCACCTAAAGACACAGACTGATTTGGATTCTTCTATCAAACATACTCTTAGAATACTGAAAGTCACCCCTTTATAATCATCACATTTATAATTTATTGTATAGGTATACCTTGTTTTATTGCACTTCACTTTATTTTGCTTTGCAGACATTGTATTTTTTACAAATTGAAGGTTTGTGGCAACCTTGCATTAAGCAAGTCTATCAGCATAATTTTTCCAATAGCACTTGCTCACTTCATGTCTCTGTGTCACATTTTGGTAATTCTTACAATAATTCAAAGACTCCACTAGCAAAAAGATTGTGACTCACTGAAGGCTCAGATGATGGTTATCATTTTTAGCAATAAAGTATTTTAAATTAAAGGCATGCAGACTTTTTAAAGACATAATGGACACTTAACAGACTACAGTATAGTGTAAACATAACTTTTACATGCAGTGGGAAACCAAAAAATTCATGTAACTCGTTTTACTGCAATATTCACTTTATTATGGTGGTCTGGAACTGAACCCACAATATCTGAGGTGTGCCTGTATAATGTACATCTTTTCTAGGAGACTGGAAGCTTCACACTGATAAGGCACCTGTATTGGTCTTGTTCGTAATTGTATTCTAAGTACAGTACTTGAAAACTGTAGGAATTAAATGAAAGGTAGTTGAATAAATGAATAAACAAAAAATCTATATAGAGGAATCAAAAATATTTCACTGAAGTATAAATATAAATGTATATTTGATATAAGTATTTACCAAAACTTGGAAGTAAAAATGTATTACATTTTGTTATTCTGAAATTAATTTTAGAGTGGATGAGGAAAGGTAAAAAACACTTTATAAAATCCTGAAGAAATTCAAAATGGAGTAATAATATTTGCTTGAGTTTATGAACATAATGGCTTTCACATATGAATATTTTTCAAATTTTATTTCTGTTCATTTAAATTTCTATTATTAGTCAGATTTCATTGTACCACTTAAATGCATTTTACATATTTTTAGTTCTATGTACATAAGTAAACATCTCTAAAATTTCTTTTATACTAAAAATGCTTAGACATACATAAATATAGTTTATCCAATGACTTTTAATTCTAATGTTAATTTCAGCAGTTATCATTATTCCTTTGTATGCCATCTCAGGCTTCATAGGCAGTGAGTTCAAGAAATTGGAATCCTATACCAGGAACTGTGCACACGGCCTTACACCTATTAAATACTTACTGTAGTTAAATGAGTTAGTGAATTTTTATTCAGTGAATGTTCCTATAAATTTCCAATCCTCTAGTAAATTGCTGTTTTCAGGAGAGATCATAAATCTATATTTTCTAGTCTTTTATCCTTTAAGATCTCTTAGCCAATAATTTCTACCCTCTGTTGTCATTCGTCTAATACATTCAGCGATAGTGTGGGGAAATAGAAAAAGGCAGACAGAAAAATTAATCATACACTATACATAAGAATGTAAAATTATTAAATGTTTCCTTAAAGCTGAGCTAGATGTATAAACTGATAAGGGTTTGTGGGTAGACATTTTGATTTTTTCAATCTTTTCTGTCTTGTGAAAGCAGTGATTCTCATACTGCTCAACATTTTATTTTATTAACTTAATGCATAGATCTTACTGCCTGAAATATACTTTTGATCTTCAAGTTTCTTGTATGGTTTGAATATGTTTATTATATTAGTATGCATCATTTACTATTTTAATGTCTTTTATTTTTACTCTTCTGATTAATACTGAGTAGGCTTTAAAAGACACTATTTTATACTAATATATTACCTATGGGATACAAATTTCTATACTTTTTTAGATATAAATTATAAAAATTTCTAGGCGTAATATGTTTAAAAGAATAGAATGCACTATTTGTGTACAAACTAGTTGATTTTAGATATATTCAGTGTTTCACACAATAAAGATGGCATTAATGTTTTTATAAAAGATAGACATGAAGATTGGAAATTCAGGTAGAGCTGTGCATGATAAGTAACTTTGGGTTTTTATTTTTAAAAACAATTAATCTAAGAGAAAATCTGATTCTAAGGTCTTCTTTTTGGCTCGTTTAACTGTACTGTGAGCCTGACTAAAAATGCACAAGTTTTAAATTAATATTTTTTCAAAGAGAACAAGACAGACAAACATAACCAAATGCCGTTTTATCCATATATATATTGACTGTAATGTAAATAAATCATGCTCAAGCCAAACTGTAATCCCTTCACGCAAACATTTTTCTGAGAAAATGCCTTTGGTAAAAGGTTTACTGCTTTTTCTAACTGCTGTAAGCTAGATACATTATTAAATAGAACTTGTAATGTAGTCTCACATTGTTTTTAGATCAGTAGGTTTACAACGGGTATCAGAGTTGGACTTCAGCTGAGCCCTGGGCTTCCAGAAAAGAACCACCGTTAAGAAACCCTCCCATCTTTTTGTGCTCCAGAGGACCACACTGCTCTCACATATTCCAAGAACTAACCACCTCCACCCTGCAGATAAGACTCACCCGTCAGATATAACTACCCTGAGACTCACGGATGACTCCTTTGTAGCTCTATAAACCTCCTTTTATTTGAGATGTTCATCATTAATAAATGTTCTCTCTATTGCAGTAGCCTGAATAAAACCATCTCCTCACTGTCCAGTGCATATTGACTTAGAAAAGAGAAAGACAGGTTGTAATATAAACAGGAGAAATATTCATTTATGTAATAATTTTCATAAACTTTATATATCTGTACACATATGCACACACACAGACACTCAATTTACTATAGCTAAATACATGAAGAGGTTAAGTAGAAATAGGTAATTTCAACTTCTTCAACTAATTATAATTCTTTGGAAGTCCAAACAAAAAGCTCCTTGAAATCTTAATATTTTTCCCTTTGAATTCAGCCAAAGTTGTTTGCCTTTAAATTGTTATCATCACAAACAAGGTAAGATTCTAATGAATAACCTGAATTAAAAGAGTAACAAGTTCAGAAATCTCTCCACTTAAAAAGTTATTTTATATTTTTATTTTCCTGCTGAAGGAATGTAGAAATAAGGCTCAGGGTTTGCTCAGTGGCATACTGAAGTCATACGGAGGATTTGAATTTTATCCTACTAAAGAGATTATAGGGAAGACATGTGGGTTTCCGAGTCAACCTTTGTACTCAAACTTTAAATTCCAAAAGAGAAATGTTGTGTCTCATGATACCTTCCTCTCTCCTAGCAACCACAGTATTGGAATTCAAGCTGCTAACATTCAAAAATTCTCTTTTCAAACAGGGATAGAACAAGATGCAGAAAAGAGTTACAATAAAAATATATATGGGGGCAAAATATGTATATAATGTAGAAGTCTGCATAACTACAACCTACTAGAGTAGAGGGGGAAAAAGTTTCAAAGATCCAACAGATTTAAAAATCAATTCCTATATTATGTTTTCAATCATTTCAAATTTTTCTTCCCTTAATCATATGCCAAAATGATCTAAAATAAGTAAATGTTTCTTATAGTTGGCAAAACAACCACAGGTATAAAGAACAGCATAACGATAATCAGTACATAGAAATCACTCTTACAGACAAACTCTTGGAAGCTATATCACCAAATGAATAGAGTATGCCAAAAAAATTCCTAATAACTCCTGTTTGAAAGTAAATTTAAAAATACTAAAACCGTCTTAACATTAGGGAAGAAGCACTAACAAATAATACACAAATATATTCATTTATATTCTTCAATGAATATAAGAAGCAGTCATTCTCTTTTTCCTATCAAAACAGGCATATATTTACATCATTATTGCAAAGTATTGCACTTTTACTGGATTTGACTACCATAATAGCTACAGGAGGTATAGCCCTTGTAATATTTTTAAAGGAGAAGTGAGAACACAATATTAAACAATACATTTTTTTAAAAGATTTACTAGAAATCTATTAAATACAGTAGCCATTGCAGCAAGGTAGGGAAGTGTCAAAGCCTCAAGTTTGATTCTTAAGTGGTCAATCAGTTATAGTTTGACCCAAGGCACTGAGTGCACCTAAAAGTCCATACAGCTTCTACTGTCCTTCACTACATGCAGAAAACAGCTTGAAAGTATATACGATTCTATAAAACAAAAATCTATACAGTTAGAGAAAAAACTAAGGTTTTATATCCTAAAGCCACAATATTCACTTACAGTTGGTGAATTTCCCTTTAGATTAAGAAATAGAAGAACTGGTAAATTGTGACATTGTTCTATCATATTCAAGTAAGTTATATTAAGATATGTATAAATTTTCTATTAGATAAATTATCAAATTGCTACAAATAAGACTAATGCTTAAAAATTTTGTTAGGAAACACTGTAGAGTTTCACAGAGATACAACTGAGGAAAACTCAGGGAAAGTGAGAAGCTAAAGGATAGCATATATAAACGGCAAGGAATTAGGGAACTGGGGCAAGTGAATGAAGCTAAACTGTTTGATCTTTTTAGGTACATATTTGCCTTAGCGGGATGAATACATTTTAAAACTCCAGAATAATACAGACATTTACATTTTTAATTCAGTTTTCTCATATCTTATTTCAGTGTTAATTGCCTATTCATTTCAAATAAATTATGCTCAATGGAGTATTTTACTTTGATTCAAATTTTACAATCTGGTGCTCATTATGTAAAATATGCAAGTCACAGTCTTGCCCTTCAGAAATCCATAAGGGAAAACATTTCTGAAGTAACAGATAGATAAAAGCAAATAAGTAAAATTTTAGGATTTTTGTTAAATACATGCAGCTTTCACTTTGTATGGTAATGTGGGATAATAAAATTGTAAACACTGAAACTATGCAAAGCAATTTTAATAATCAATGGGAAAAATCATGATTGTTCCATGACTTTTAATATTTGTTAAAACATTAAAAACTCCCACACTATTGGTTATAAATGTATATGGAAATGAAAAATACAGTGAAACTAATATTTATTTAGTACAGTGCAATTTAAAACATTGGAAACATAGAGGCTTAAAATGTTTTAGTTCATTATTTAAAAAACTTATCAAGAATAGTTCAAAAAATGATTGCTTTCTTCTTGCTGTATAACTTACAATATTAAGCCAATCTTTTCTATGCCTTAACAAATTGTCATACTCCTTTCTAAGTCTGAATCAGCTACAGACATTTTGTCCTTTGCACTTTTAAAAAAATTTTATTGAGCTGTAATTGACATATAACATTTTGTGAATTCAAGGTGTACAACGTGTTGATTTGATACACTTATATATTGCAATATGATTACCACCATAGCTTTAGCTAGCACCTCTATCACGTCACCTAATTCTCCTTTACACTTTTTTAAACAGCATGTATGTAAAGGTAATGGATATTTATTTTTTTTTTAATTGAAGTATAGTTGAATTACAATGTTGTGTTGGTTTCTGGTGTACAGCAAAGTGATTCAATGATACACACACACACACACACACATTCTTTTTCAGATTCTTTTCCATTATAGGTTATTACAAGACATTGAATAGTTTCCTGTGCTATACAGTAGGACCTTGGTGTTTATTTTATATATAGTAGTGTATATCTGTTAATCCCAAACTACTAATTTATCCCTCCCCCTCCCCCTCCCCTTTCCCCTTTGGTAACCATAAATTTGTTTTCTATGTCTGTGAGTCTGTTTCTGTTTCATAAATAAGTTCATTTATATCATTTTTTTAGATTCCATGTATAAGTGATATCACATGATATTTGTCTTTCTTTGTCTGACTTACTTCACTTAGTATGATAATTTCTGGGTCCATCCATGTTGCTGCAAATGGCATTATTTCATTTTTTGTTATGGCTGAGTAATATTCCATTGTATATATATACCACACCTTCTTTATCCATTCATCCATTGATGGACACTTAGGTTGCTTCCATGTCTTGACAATTTAAACAGTGCTGCTGACAATTGTAAACAGTGTTGCCATAAACATTGGACTGCATGTATCTTTTCAAATTAGAGCTTTTGTCTTTTCCAGATATATGCTCAGGAGTGGGACTGCTGGATCATATGGTAACTCTATTTTTCATTTTTTTAAGGGACCTCCATACTGTTCTCCATAGTAGCTGTACCAATTTACACTCCCACCAACAGTGTAGGGGGTTCCTTTTTCTCCACACCATCTCCAGCATTTATTATTTGTAGACTTTTTAATCATGGCCACTCTGACTGGTGTGAGGTGATACCTTATGGTAGTTTTGATTTGCATTTCTCTAATCAGTGATGTTGAGCATCTTTTCATGTACCTGTTGGCCATCTGTATGTTCTCTTTGGAGAAATGTCTATTTAGGTCTTCTGCCCATTTTTTGATTGGGTTGTTTGTTTGTTTTTTAATATTGAGCTGTATGAGTTGTTTGTATGTTTTGGAAATTAATCTCTCGTTGGTCTCATTATTTGCAAATATTTTCTCCCAGTCCGTAGGTTGTCTTTTCATCCTGTTGATGGTATCCTTTGCTGTGTGAAAGCTTATAAGTTTGATTATGTCCCATTTGTTTATTTTTGCTTTTATTTCTTTTGTAGTGGGAGACTGACCTAAGAAAACACTGCTACCATTTATTGCAGAAAATGTTTTGCCTATGTTCTCTTCTAGGAGTTTTATGGTGTCATCTTATACTTAAGTCTTTCAGCCATTTTGAGTTTATTTTTGTGTATGGTGTGAGGGAGTATTCTAACTTCATTGATTTACATGGGGCTTTCCAGTTTTCCCAACACCACTTGCCTAAGAGACTGTCTTTTCTCCATTGCATATTCTTGCCTCCTTTGTCAAAAGATAATTGACTGTAAGTGTGTGGGTTTATTTCTGGGCTCTCTATTCTGTTCCATTGAGCCATTTATCTGGTTTTGTGCAAATACCATGCTGTTTTGATTATTGTGGCTTTGTAGCATTGTCTGAAGTCTGAGAGGGTTATGCCTCCAGCTTTGTTCTTTTCCCTCATGACTGCTTTGGCAATTCTGGGTCTTCTGTGGTTCCATATAATTTTTAGGATTATTTGTTCTAGTTCTGTGAAAAATATCATGAAATATCTCTGAGAGATATTTTAATGTGAAGTGTTTTGGTCATTTTCACTTACTTTGGTTCATCTTCACTCTTTCACCATAATCACTTTCCTCATTTATGTTGAAAAATTCACCTTCACTAAGTTCCTCTGGCAGCATATTTAGAGTCTCTTGAATGGTGACAGTGTCAACATTGCCAGGGTCAGTTATTTCATCTATATTATTATGAAATAAAATTTATATTTTATGGTAAGACAAGAACAATTTAAAAATAAAAATTTTTCTCTGCCCTTTGCCCTCCTCTCTCCCCCCACTGTGCATTGTGTATCTGCATTGTGCATCGACCAAACCTCCTCTATCAGCAGAAATAACTGCTCAGCCATAAAGAGCAACATTCTCCTAGCACCAACAAGACACCTCCTTCCTTAAAAGATAACATTCCTCCTTGATCTTGTAAGGAGTCAAAATGATGCTTAGATCTGTATTGTGAAAACAGTCAATAATACGTCATTTAATGTACAGTCCTCTGTGTCAAAAAACTTGACTTCTAATGGGTGGGACAGTTCTCAGAGCTTTCTGAGACGCTCTTCCCAGGTTATAATCCTCAAATTTGGCTCAAATAAAATTTTCCATTTCTTTCTTAGGTCAACTGATTAATTTTTTGTCAACAGTATCTTCTTTATTATATACCTAAGTATAATATTCCTATATAGATATTACTATATAAAATATTACATATAGATATATATATAGCTATAATATCTAGAAACTATTAATATAGAATACCTATATATTATATGTAATATATATTTCATATATGTGGTTCCATTTTTGGAATATGTCATGGAGATTTATCATTGGGAGACAAGGATGTAACACAACTCACCCTTTGCTATCTGTGCGTAAACTGAGTCACCAGAAATGATGTGTTGGTCATTAATTATGATACACGTCTTGTTTACATACAGATTTGTGGACCAAGAACTAGCAGCAAAATTTGTACTTTATGCAATTACAGTTAATACTTTGTGGTAGTTAAAAATTGAACCATGTTGTTGGAGTATGGGTCTTATTTTAACTAAACCATGGTAACTGAACTGTGGGCATATCAGAATCACACAAAGTGAGGACTACTTACTTAAAACCTGTACATCTTGGAGAACATCCAAGCTTCATTTTTTTAGTAGTAGCTTCTTCTATTTAAACTTACTTCCCTTTGTGCAGGAAAGGGTTAACTCAGCAGCCCTGGGTTGTCTGAACTCTGCACATTCACAAAAAAGGACTAGTTGGCCAGCTCATATTTCAACTTACAAGTGTGTTTTTCTATGCCTAAGGCCTTTGGCTATAAGGGACCAGTTTGATCACGTAGTTTATGCTAGCAATGTGATTTATAGTGTTTCGCCTGTTTTTGCTCTGGGGGGCTGGAATCTGAGTATCTATGGTCAGTCATGCAGGAGCTACATGTCTATGTGATTGACCTCCAACACAAACCCTGGACACCAAGGCTTGGGTGAGCTTCCCTGGTTGACAACACTTTGCATGTGTTGTCACACATTGTTGATGGAAGAATTAAGCATACCCTTACAACTGCACTAGAAGAAGACACCTGGAAGCTTGTGCCTGGTTTCTTCTGGACACTGCCTATATGCCTTTTCCTCTTGCTCATTTTAATTTGCATTCTTTCACTGTAAAAAATACTTATAACCATTAGTATAACATCATTTTCTGAGTCCTCCTGGTAAATTATCAAGTTTCAGGGTGGTCTCTGGGACCCTTGACACACCTGTTTATCTTAAACCTCATGGCATGCAAGCCTCTTCTTAAATATACTTTTATTTACATAGAGACCAAATATTTTTAAAGAGGAATAAAATGGCCATGATCCTTGCCTACATGATGCTTTATCAGGGGAATGAAAATAAGTAACAATCAAGTGAACAAAAAATATTATTTGGGGTTGTATTTAGTGCTACAAAAAAGCAAGCAATGATGTAATTTCAGATAGAAAGGTAACATTTAAGAAAGTAACATGTGAGCAGGAACCAGGACGAATTATGGGGACATATGGTACAGGAACAATAACTGAAACATCCCTGAGATGAGGATATTAAGAAGGCCAGTATAGTTTAAGCAGATACAGTGAAAAGATTGGGAGAAAATATTTTTAGAAAGTTAGATATAGGCCAATCTATGGAGGGCTTAGTAGGGTATGAAAAAGAGTGTTTCATATATATGATAAAATAACAACCTAATTTACATTTTAAATATATGACTGTGACCACTTGTTTGGAATAGATTAGAAGGAGAGAACAGGGTAGAAGTATGGATATTAAAAAAAAAGTTTAAGTGGAGATATTAAGCAATATCTTACATAATTCTGTAGCTTGGAGTATGTCAATAGAGATGTATTCAATATATTTGGGAATATTTACCTTATAAATTATAATAAAATGTATGGGATTAGTGTAAAAAGCACCCAGAGTAGTTGTAAAGGTCTTATTATTATAAGAAATGGAGTTCCCCAACATTTAAAAGGTAGAAAAGAGAAAGATTTACTGGGAGTTTTCCAAGTGGTAGGAGGGAAATCAGGATTGCATGGAGAAATATTTCCAAGAAAGAGGCAGGACCAACTGTACCAAATGTTTTGAGATACAAAATATGTTAAAGACTGATACATGGTCATTAACATTTGACTTACATGGAAGTTTTTGGAGACTTGAAAAGAGCTGTTTCAACCAAGTAAGTACCTGAGAGTTGGGTTGAAAATTGAATGATAGAGGATAAAGTGGAGACGGGAAAAATAATTTTTAGAGTTTTGCTACAATGTAAGGCAAAAGGCTTACTGGATGGAGAAAATATGGTCAAAGAAGGTTTTTGTTTATGGACCAGAGAAATCACAACATGTTTATATATTAACAAACAATAAAACAATAATGAGGAAAATTGATACTGCAGGAGAAAGAGAAATTTTTGCATGCCCTACCTTATCCTTTAATCACTCCCAACAGATAATCTCCCCTCTCAGCTTTACAGTCATTCATTCATTCATTCATTCAGTCAACAATTATTTTCTGAGCACCTGCTCTGTGCTGGACCCTGTTCGAGGCACTTAGGGTATACCACTGAATAAAACTGACAAGATCACTTGGTGCCTTGAATAAGAAGAAGCAAACATAATAAGTGGATTAAAATAAATCGTCTAAAGGAAATAACTATTTGAATTAAAAAAACAAAAAGTAAAACGAGGTAAGAGAAATCAGGAGTCTGAGGAAGGGAGGTATTAAATAGTGTGGTTAATTATAGTCTCTAATAAGGGAGTAACATTTGAGTAAAGACTTGAAAGAGGTGAAGAAATTAGCCCGGAACGTAAAGGATAAGGGTGTTCCAGGCGGTTTTCTAGTGCATGGACCATACGATGAAAGTGTGCCTAGACTTACTGGAGGAACAGTAAGGAGACAGGGTGCTTGGAGCAGAGTGAAGAGAGAATACTACAGAGTAGACCTCTGTAAAATCTCTGATATTTACTCTGCATGACACGGAGAATCATTTCAGGGTTTGAGCAGACGGAGGACAAGATCAAGTTTAGGTATTATAAAGGAACATTCTGCATGCTGCAATAGAATCTGGCTCTCTGGAATAAGAACAAAAGCAGAAAGACCAATTAGAGTCTATTACAGTAATCAAAGTAATAGATGATGGTGGCTTGCTCTAGTGTTAGAGCAGTGGAAGGAGTAAGAAGTGGTCATATTTTATGTGTGCTCTTAAGATACAGCCGTTATAGTTTTCTGATGTATTGAACTTAGATTGCAAAAGAAATGAGTCAAGGATGACTCTAGTGTCCTTAATCTGTGCAAATGCAAAGATAGAGTTTTGGTAAAATGAGATGAGGAAGGCTATGAACAGAAAAGGTTTTCAAGGTCGATGGTCACAAGTTCAGTTTTTGGTTTTCTAAGGTTGAGGTAATATAATATCCATTCAAATAGCAAGGTTGAGAAAGCAGTTGAATCTAAGAATTTAGAGTTTTCAAGAGAGATTTAGGCTGGGGAAAACAGCACTAATATGGAAGAGTATCTTTAATTTCCTGTAACCACCAATTATTGGCATATGACCCATCCTTTCTTCACTTACGTAAGGAATGACATGGCCCTTCCCTATATATACCCTATTCTTTCTAATATACCTGATATCCTAACCCCACTCTTCTTTTTAGAACCATTACTGTGCCATTTATTTCACTTATTCTTTTTTCACATGCATTTAAATATCCTCAGGTAGAGGTTAAGGTTGGTAAAAGACATCTACTGGACATACTCGTGGTTCCTTGAATCCACTGACAACCACAAAAATAAACAATAAAATGGAGGAGAGACGTTCCATCTACAATGCAGTTAGGAAAAATATCACAACCCCCAATCATGATGTGTGGAGCATACTGAGAAATAATTTGAAACAGAACTCAGAAGAGGAAAGATGCTTAGAGCCAACACATACATTCTCATATCCTGGGCAAGGTAAGATCTTTTTCTTAAAAGTACACTCTTCTTAAAGGCTGTTTCCAATGGTAAGGGTTTATCTTTTGATCAGGAAATGTCCAGTGCATTGCAGGATGTTTAGCTTCCTTGGAACCACACACTAAATCACCCTTGCACTGTCACCACCAAGAATATCTCCAAGTATTCCAAGACTCTTTTGGAGAGCTGTACTCTGTGTGGCCCATGGCCCTAGTTGTGAAATCTTTTTTAGGATAATTTGATTTAGGTTCATAAGTAAGCAAGTCAAAGTAGGAAATGACCTTAGTTTCAAGTTTAATAAGTGGGAGGCTCAATGGAACCAAAGGAAAAAGTGTGCAGACATACCACCTTTACTGTAAATAAATTTAGCTTCTAATAAAGTGACATTAGAGAGACTGTAGCCTGCTGAAGGAAGGAAAGATGTGATCACAGAAAGCCCTTACATAAGGGTCTTCACTGTAAAACATACCAACAGCAATGGAAAAACAATGATATATAAAAATATTAATAGTTGTTATTTATGAATGTTGGTGTTACAGGGCATTTTAATTTCTCTATAATTTCATGTTTCTAAAATTTCAGTGTGGGGACTTCCCTGGTGGCACAGTGGTTAAGAATCCGCCTGCCAGTTCAGGGGACACAGGTTCGATCCCCGGGCTGGGAAGATCCCACATGGCTCAGAGCAACTAAGCCCGTGCGCTACAACTACTGAGCCTGCGCTCTAGAGCCCACGAGCCACAACTACTGAGCCCACTTGCCACAACTACTAAAGCCTACGTGCCCTAGAGCCCATGCGCCACAACTACTGAAGCCTGCATGCTCTAGGGCCTGCGTTCCGCAACTACTGAGCCCGCGCACTGCAACTACTGAAGCCCGCAACAAAAGAAGCCACCACAATGAGAAGCCCACGCACTGCAACGAAGAGTAGCCCTCACTCGCCACAACTAGAGAAAGCCCACATGCAGCAATGAAGATTCAATGAAGCCAAAAATAAAATTAAAAAAAAATAAAGTATGCATATATCATACAAATCTTGAGGAAAAACAGTAAAAAAAATAAAATAAAAAATAAATAAATAAAATTTCACTGTGTATATATCATTTTACAAAAGGAAAGCAAAACTAGCATTAAAAATAAAAATAAATCTAGCAAATTAACTTGTAAATTTAATGATAAAATATCTGAGTCTTTCAAAAGCAATTAATTTTAGTACAGTTTTGATTGTTTGAACTATACTGATTAAACTTTTGTATTTTTAAAAGAAAAAATTAAAGTATACTCTAGCCTTAACTATAATGAAAGTAAGAACAGTCATATGAAGTAAGTCATCTAAAGTAAGGATTGAATAAATGTGTTATTGAAAAAGATTATCTTATAATGATAAATAAAATGACTGAATTTACAGTTGCCATTTTTCTGGAACGTAAAACAGTTTTACTTAACAGACTAGCCTTGACACACGAATACTATGAAAATTAAGTCAAGTGATACTGTAATAGTCACAGATATTTTAAAAATCATTTTTAATATTAATCATACTATTCCTATTATAAGTATGGTATTTCAAATTTTTTCTAAGTGTTACGGCAACACCAGAAATTATGTTTAATGACGTTGACAAGCAATAAGAAAATGGTCCATGGATTTAACCAGTCTTATTTGTAGTAATCATCTAATTTATAAGTGGTAATACTGAATTTTCAGATTTCAGATAAAGTATATTTATAGCTAATATTTTATATGTTGATTTTTAACAAAATTGTTCCCCAAATTTATTTTTAGTGACTAAAGATATTGTATCAGGGAGAAGAAATTTTCCTTTATCTTTCTAGGTTCTTCTGGCTGGTCTAAGAATTAAATTGACAGAAGGCAAATTAACAGGAGAAAATCAAACAAAAGTTTAGTAACATGTACACATGGAAGAGACCCAGGAAAAGTGAGTAACTCGCCAAAACGACTGAAGCCCTCACCTTAAAAGCCATCTTCAGCTAAAGACAAAAGACGATGTTGTGGGTTGTGGTTTGGAACCTCAAAAGAGAGGAAGGCAATTGACAAGGAGGAAAAGCAAATGTTTGGTAAGCAAATGTTTGCTGGGCCATGCAGAGACAATGGGACACAGAGAAGAATTTTAACACACAGATTTTGCAAGAATCCTCCCTTTCTATACACCTAGTTCATACTACAGTTATCTATAGTGATGGCTGCCTTCCTGGAACAGGTCTTCTATCCACATTCTTCTTGCAGTTAGGGGGAAGGTCAAAGATTCTTCTTGAGTCTTCTGGACCTCAAAAATAATCAGCCTAAATTAATTCTCATGCCAAAGAGACACAATTTGGATGGCAAATTTTGTTCCCTTACATCAGAATGAAAACATCATTACAACCTACTTGAAATTCAATTAACTCTTTTTTAGAGGAATCAATGAGGCCATATTTATAGAACTTAAGCATACAATAAGCAAATTCCTGAGAAACCGGTGAAAATAGGTATGACATGATTGGCAGTGCACTGAAATTTCATTTTTATCACAGTTTTAAAACCATTTTCTCTGTGCTCATAGGGTTAAAGATCTGCAATAAACTAAAAAAAACCCACAATATTGTTCACAGAAATCAGAAAGGTAACTGCTTTTTTTAGTCTTAGCTTCGTGAAATGAGTTGAGAGCTCAATTATCCATTGTCATTCATAATTTGTCAAGCAATTTGTAAACAACAGCATCTACCTATAGAGTTTATTGTTCTGTGAAACTTCAAGAATATTTTATGGAATATTTAAGAGATCAAACATCCCTTTCTTTATTTTAGTTACCATTTCCGTACTTTTATTTTTACTCTTCCATTTTACTGCAGATTGTCCTTTCAGGATACCTGCTACAGCTAAGGAAACATGCACTAGTCACCCAGTATTTTTCTCCTCTGTAAAAAGGTCAGTAGGATAACAACTACACTGTCAGAGGTGAGTTTATAGGGAACATAACCACCTATTTTATCATCTAAACCAAGACACTTATGGGACCTCAGTGCAGCAGGCATAAATTGACTTTTCTGGGAAAACTAAGATGCTTCTTCACTGTATTTATAGGGCATTTTAAAAAAACTATGAAGTAATTACATAGATTCTTGCCTCAATATGTCATAAAAACCTCCAACTGGTTTCAATCCCAAGAGTTGAGCAAAAACCCACAAATTTGCTTTATATTTACTTGTAAATACAAAATCTGTAAGACAGGATATTTGAATATATACCCTAGAACAGGAAAGAGAATTCTGCCCCTCTGGGGGCCATTAAATGTAGGTTACTAATTGTGATATTTATAGATTATATTAAGTAGAACACATGGGCTGTAAATTGCTCATCATGGAACACAGAGTGAGCATATTACATCAAGATGTTCTTCAAATGAATGAAGTTATTCAATAGTTATGTAATGAACAGTACTGTCTTTTTTATTACTGTAAATGCATGGAAGTGTGAGGAGCCACTTAGAAGCCCAGAGTTGACATAAATATTATTTTAAGCTAAAGACATTTGAGATTCAACAGATGCAGAGAAAGTCTTCTAAGAATTTCCCTTATCTGACTAAAAGTAGCAACTTCTGGGAAATGAGTGATTTTATGAGGAAAAAGATATATTTGGAAACCCACCACTACAGAAGCCCACAAGGCATATGCCCAATACACCATTTGCCTCAAATATAATCCCAGAAAACCACTGCATGGATCTCAAGGTCACTTTTCCCTTCCTAAGGGACCTTTTGAGGTATGGCAATTGGATTTTGTCCAAATGCCACCATCTCAAGGATATAAATATACTTTGGTAATGATCTGTATTGTTTTCACACCAGGTTGAAGCTTTTCCCTGCAAGAGAGCAATGACTTTATCAGTAGGTAAATTGCTATTGGAAAGAATAATTCCTGTTTGGGGGATCCTTTCCGAGTTGCATAGTGACTGAGGGACCCACTTTCCTGGACAAATAATTAAATCCATTTATGATATTTGACCAATAATGCATTTTCACTCCACTTATTATCTCCAATCTTCAGGAATGGAAGAAAGGACTAATGGTACTATCAAAACTCAGTTGGTGAAATCAATTACAGAAAAAAAAAAAAAACTGTAAAAAACACAAACATACGGAGGCTAAACAATATGCTACTAAATAACCAATGCATCACTGAGAAATCAAAGAAGAAATCAAAAAACACCTAGAGACAAATGACAATGAAAACACGACGACCCAAAACCTATGGATGCAGCAAAAGCAGTTCTAAGAGGGTAGTTTATACCAATACAATCCCACCTCAAGAAACAAGAAAAATCTCAAATAAACAACCTAACCTTACACCTAAAACAACTAAAGAAAGAACAAACAAAACCCAAAGTTAGTAGAAGGAAAGAAATCATAAAGATCAGAGCAGAAACAAATGACATAGAAACAAAGAAAACAATAGCAAAGATCAATGAAACTAAAAGCTGGTTCTTTGAGAAGATAAACAAAATTGATAAACCTTTAGAAAGACTTATCAAGAAAAAAAGTTAGAGGACTAAAATCAATAAAATTAGAAATGAAAAAGGAGAAGTTACAACTGACACAGCAGAAATACAGAGGATCATAAGAGATTACTACAAGCAACTATATGCCAAAAAAAATGGACAACCTGGAAGAAATGAACAAATCCTTAGAAAGGTTCAACCTTCCAAGACTGAACCAGGAAGAAATAGAAAATATAAATAGACCAATCACAAGTAATGAAATTGAAACTGCAATTAGGAATCTTCCAAAAACCAGAAGTACAGACCAGATGGCTTCACAGGTGAATTCTATCAAACATTTAGAGAAGAGCTAACACCCATCCTTCTCAAACCCTTCCAAAAAAATTGCAGAGGGAGGAACACTCCCAAGCTCATTATATGAGGCCACCATCACCCTGATACCAAATCCAAACAAAGATATCACAAAATAGAAAATTACAGGCCAGTATCACTGATGAACATAGACACTAAAATCCTCAACAAAATACTAGAAAACCAAATCCAACAACACATTAGAAGGATCATACACCATTATCAAGTGGGATTTATCCCGGGGATGCAAGACTTCTTCAATATATGCAAATCAATCAATGTGACACACCGTATTAACAAACTGAAGAATAAAAACCATATGATAATCTCAATAGATGCAGAAAAAGCTTTTGACAAAATTCAACATTTATGATAAAAACTCTCCAGAAGGTGGGCATAGAGGGAAACTACCTCAACAGAATAAAGGCCATATATGACAAACACACAGCAAACATCCTTCTCAAAGGTGAAAACCTGAAAGCACTTCCTCTAAGACCAGGAAGGAGACAAGGATGTCCACTCTCACAACTTTTATTCAACATAGTTTTGGAAGTCCTAGCCATGGCAATCAGAGAAGAAAAAGAAATAAAAGGAATCCAAATTGGAAAAGAAGAAGTAAAACTGTCACTGTTTGCAGATGACATAATACTATACATAGAAAATCCTAAAGATGACACCAGAAAACTACTAGAGCTAATCAGTGAATTTGGTAAAGTTGCAGGATACAAAATTAATACATAAAAATCTCTTGCATTCCTATACACTAACAATGAAACATCAGAAAGAGACATTAAAGAAACAATTCCATTTACCATTGCAACAAAAATAAGATACCTAGGAATAAACCTACCTAAGGAGGCAAAGGACTGAACTCAGAAAACTCTAAGATACTGATGAAAGAAATCAAAGACGACACAAACAGATGGAGAGATATACCATGTTCTTGGATTGGAATAATCAATATTGTGAAAATGAATATACTACCCAAAGCAATCTACAGATTCAATGCAGTCCCTATCAAATTACTAAGGGCATTTTTCACAGAATTAGAACAACAAATTTCACAATTTGTATGGAAACACAAAAGACCCCGAATAGCCAAAGCAATCTTGAGAAAGAAAAACGGAGCTGGAGGAATCAGACTCCCTGATTTTAGACTATACTACAAAGCTACAGTAATTAAGACAGTATAGTACTGGCACAAAAACAGAAATATAGATCAATGGAACAGGATAGAAAGGCCAGAGATAAACCCACACACCTATGGTCACCTAATCTATGACAAAGTGGGCAAGGAAATACAATGGAGAAAAGACAGTCTCTTCAATAAGTGGTGCTGGGAAAACTGGACAGCTACATGTAAAAGAATGAAATTAGAACACTCCCTAACACTATACACAAAATTAAACTCAAAATGGATTCAAGACCTAAATGTAAGACTGGACACTATAAAACTCTTAGAGGAAAACATAGGCAGAACACTCTATGACATATATTGCAGCATGATATTTTTTGACCTACGTCCTAGAGTAATGAAAATAAAAACAAAAATAAACAAATGGGACCTAATGAAACTTAAAAGCTTTTGCACAGCAAAGGAAACCATAAACAATATGAAAAGACAACCCTCAGAATGGGAGAAAATATTTGCAAATGAAGCAACTGACAAGGGATTAATCTCCAAAATATACAAACAGCTCATGCAGCTCAATATCAAAAATACAAATAACCCAATCAGAAAATGGGCAGCAGACCTAAATAGACATTTCTCCAATGAAGACATACTGATGGCCAACAAACCCATGAAAAGATGTTCAACATCACTAATTATTAGAGAAATGCAAATCAAAACTAGAATGAGGTATCACCTCACACTGTTCAGAACGGCCATAATCAAAAAATCTACAAACAATAAATGTTGGAAAGGGTGTGGAGAAAAGGGAACCCTCTCACACTGTTGGTGGGAATGTAAATTGATACAGCCACTGTGGAGAAACACTATGGAGGTTCCTTAAAAAACTAAAAGTAGTACTACCATAGCAATCCCACTACTGGGCATATACCCAGAGAAAACTATAATTCAAAAAGATACATGCACCCCAGTGTTCACTGCTGCACTATTTACAATAGCCAGGACATGGAAACAACCTAAATATCCATGAACAGAAGAATGGATAAAGAAGATGTGGTACATATATACAATGGAATATTACTCAGCCATAAAAAGGAACAAAATTGGGTCATTTGTAGAGATGTGGATGGACCTACAGACTGCCATACAGAGTGAAGTAAGTCGGAAAGAGAAAAACAAATTTCGTATAATATCACTTACATGTGGAATCTAGAAAAATGATACAGATGAACTTATTTGCAAAGCAGAAACAGAGACACAGATGTAGAGAATGGACGTATGGATACTGGGGGTGGGGGTGGGGGAGGGGGGTGGGATGAATTGGGAGATTGGGATTGACATATATACACTACTATGTATAAAATAGATAACTAATGAGAACCTGCTGTATAGAACAGAGAACTCTATTCAGTGCTCTATGGTGACCTAAATGGGAAGGGAATCCAAGAAAGAGGGGATATATGTATATGCACACTGATTCACTTTGCTGTACAGCAGAAAGTAATACAACATTGTAAAGCAACTATGCTCCAGTAAAAAAATTAAATTTAATTAAAAAAAACTCAATTGGCAAAACTCTCAGAGGCTTTTCATCTTTCACAGCCAAATTTTCCCCATTAGTGCTTCTCAATCTTAGTTCACTCCTTTTGGCAAACATCAATTGTCTCCTTTTGAAATAATCACTGGACCACCTATGAACTTAGATGAAAACATGGATGAACCAGCATTACTTAATGGTGATTTATTACATTATTGCCAAATACTTGTTAAAGCACTGAAAGAAAATTAAAAATTTAGTAACTAATTCCTTTCACAGCAAGCTCTCAGGAGACGAAGACCTTAAGGACCATGGGTTATGGCGTGGAGATTTTGTCTACAGCAAAAGACGTAGATAAAGGACTCTTTATAGCCACATTGGAAAGGGCCATATCAGGTCTTATTTACAAGTCTCTGTGCTGTGAAACTTTATAGGAGTAAGCTCTTGGAGTCACATTTCCCACCTCAAAAAGGCCTCCCCCTCTGAATGGACTGCAACTCCTCTTTCTGACATCTGGCTTCCACTAACTAAAACCAGCACTACCACAACAGGGCAAGAAGAAGGTAACATCTGAAATAGACAGCTGATCCGAGATGCTGGTCCAGGCCTGTATACCAATTACTTTGATAATTGCTCACACTTTTGCTTATGAACCAAACATTTTTTTCTTGGGCTTCATCATATGCAAGTTTCAAAAAATCAATCCAATTGCTGTGTTTGTGGCCAATTACTAATGTCCAGCACTTCTGGATTACCCTGGTGGGTTTCACCTCTCCAGGATTCAGATTGGCTAGCCCTTAGAGATTTTACTTTAGAAGAAACAAATTCTACTACCATGTAAATCACCATCAATATTATTAAGTAGGACTCTCTTAACTTCGCCAATTAATGACACCTGTTCTGAACCTAGTCATAAATACTCCTTTTTACTCAATGTTACTCAATCCCAATCGGAGCATTGTGCTGCAGCTAAACCTAAAACCATAACAACCCATCTCTGTGGTGGCATTATTCCCCAGTTGTGGTATGGATTTATTTGGCTGACACTGGGATATGACCACCTAAATATGAAGGTCCTTCTTTGCTGGGAGCAAACCAAACATACTAATACCAAAGATAATCAACCTAACAATAACTTGTAAATTAGGGTGGATAGCACCTGAAAATTGTCAATATACTATATCTTTGAGGACCAGTGATTGATATGGAACTGACTGGTTAAGATGACCAGGGACATAATGGGTAGCTCCTAAAGGGACCCAATGGATTTGTGGAACAAATTTATGCCCTTGACTTCCCCAGGTTAGTTAGGAAGACACACGATTGGTTTCCTTTGGGTTCAAGGTCACCTACAGGTAGCCTTGGAAACAACCTCTGCCAATCTGTCCTTAATGTGAGCATGCTGGATTAGATCAGATTTCTAATGGTATGATCATTTGGCCATGATATTTGTTCCTTCCTTGGAATAGAAGATGTCATTACTCACATAGAGGTTTTAACAAAATTTACTCAGCAAGCTTAGAATGACAGTAATCAAGCCATTAGCTTGCTCAATTTGGAAGTCTCCATGATGATAAAATCAGTCATTCAGAATCGCATGGCCTTGTTATTCTAACTGATTCCCAAGGGACAACTTGTGCTGTAATACATATTGAATGTTGTGTTTTTAAACCTGATTAGTCTTCTAATGTAATCCATCTTATGATGCATATGAAAAATCAATTTCCATTGTGAATGATCCTCTTCCCAGTTTAGGGGAAACACTAGGAGAATGGTTTGGTTTAGGAGGATCTTGGCTTAAATCTTTACTAATGACACTATTACTCCTATTGGCAATTTTGTTTACAGTTTGTGTAACTTACAAAGTGATTATTTCTTGTATTTTGCATTGTGTGTCACCTACTCCTATTAAGATAAAGATATCTAAACAACTTTAAACTATTGATTACATCTATAGTTCTCTATAAAATAATAGACATGCACAATGCACATGCAAGGTAAAATTGGCATAAGTCCTACTGGACAATTTGGAATTGACTGTTAGTCCTTGACAGACATCTTACCAGTACAATCCCCCTAAAAGAAAATAAAGAACTAGGATATTGAAACCCAGCATAGAGAGACATGATGGATACAGGGCAGGTAAGCAACCACCTTGGCATCAAGGGACCAAATATTTAATCACCTACATTTTCTATCAAAAGATTAATGATCAAAAGTGGGAACTGATGAAATAAAATTTTAAGGCAGGACAAGAAAAATTTAAACATAAAATTTTCTCTGTAATTTGTGCCACCACCCTCTCCCCTTTAGTGTGCATTGTGCATCTGCATTATGCATTAACTAGATCCCCTAGGAAGACACAGGAATGCCTGCTAGGCTGGGAAAAAAAAAAAAAAGGTTATTTTCTCTTGGACCCAGCAAGGTAACTCTTTAGGAAGTAAGATTCCTTTCTTAATCCTGTAAGGGGTCACAATGACCATCTACTCACCTGGTACATGCAGATCTGGACTATGTAAACTGTCAATATGTTTCTTTGATCTAAATTAAACTTTGTCTCAAAAGTTTACATAACTGTGCTTTGACCTCTAATAGGCAGACCAGTCCTCAGAACTTTCTGAAAGACCATCTCCTAGGTTATAATCCTCAGGTTGGCTCAAATACAATTCTCTATTTCTTTCTTAGATTGACTATTAATTTTTTTCATCAACATGAAGTTACATAAATCCATTCTCTAGGGGAGTTTTATGATCCTGACCTTGACAGAAAGACCACTCATACTGGTATAGACAAATATTATCACAAATGTTCTTATCTACCATCTGTTCTCCATCTGTTCTCCTAAAAATCCTTTCATCTTTCCTAAGGAAATATATTTCTTATCCCCATAAAAGCCTTCTCTACCCCACTCCCTTCCTCTACTAAGTTAGGTATATAAGCTTTTACCTTTAACCACTCAGTGAACTAGCTACTTCTTTTGTTGTCTCTCGTATGCATACAAAATAAACCTTTTCCTCCTGTTAATCTGTCTTTTGTTAGTTTAATCTTCAGGTACTGGAACTGAATCTACGAGAGAAAATTTTTTTCCTCCCCTACAGAGGGCCCCTCAAACTCACATTATAGTGGTTATGGGTATAGAGTTATTATACAATAAGTCCTCTACATACGAACCTTCAAGTTAAGAACTTTCAAAGATGCGAACATGAGTTCCATTGACATCAGGCATGAGTGAAATTGCAGCTTGCCCTCCATCTCCTATTGATGACGATCCTTCAGCTCTACCATCTCCCACCTATCCTCCAGTCAGTAACTCTTCTTGCCTGTTAACTTGATGACAGCCCCTGCATGCCAGCTGTCATACTGTACTACTGTACTTTTCAAAGTACTGTACTGTAAGATTAAAAATGTTTTCTTTGTTTTTTGTATTTATTTTTTATGTATTATTTATGTGAAAAGTATTATAAATCTATTACAGTACAGTACTATATAGCCGATTGTGTTAGTTGGGTACCTAGGCTAACTTTGTTGGACTTACGAACAAATTGGACTTACTAACACGTTCTCCAAACAGAACTCGTTCATATGTAGGGGACTTACTGTATATCCAGAGACTTCTCATGTGAAAAAAAGTAATACAAGTAATAATGCACACTTTATAGTGTCACTGTGAAGATTAAATTTAAACTGCTTACAATGGTGACTGACAAGTAGCAACCACTGAATTATGATATCTATAATTTTAAAGTTCTTATGTCAAAAATTATATACATCATTAAATAATATTTGTATTTAATCAAATGACAAAATTGACATATGCTTTTGTAGCTGTGACTCTGAAAGCAAAAGTTGTCAGGAAAAAAAGTTTGTTTAAACTATAGCATGAAGGAGGCCATGCAGATTAGATACACATGGGATGAATAATCCCAACTTTCAAAAAAAAGATATTTACTAAACTTGTTTTAAGATTAATCTCCAGAAGTAATTAAAAATAGGAAGATGAGTAAATAATTTAAGCACTTTTGTACCTATAAATGGAAAACAAATTAAGTTAACATTTTATGTTCTTTCCAAATTCATAGTCCTATAATTAAAAAAAATATTTTAATGCAATGGCCTTCTAAGTATCTTTCCAGTGTGCTTTTAAGTGCAGAGCCAAGAAAATAACAGTACAGTTTTTCATAATATATCTGATTTTTATTTTTAAAAATGATATAAGATCATGTTTAATCAGAAAAAAATTAGTTTCATATATACTTAACATTAGACATTTGTGAATAATTCTCAAAGGATATTATTAACACTTTTGCTTGTGCTTAAGATAGTAGCTATAGATTGTAAAAGCAATTTAAAATGATCATAAACATTAAAAATATATGTTAAGTTTTCCAAAAGTAGTTCATCAATATGAGAAGTAATGCCTGATGATAACTAGTACAATGGGACAAAATTTTAGTGATTCCATTCCTCCTTTACTGATTTGCCTTTGAAGAGTTGGAAACAGAAATGCTTTTACTTTATACACTTCCCTTTCATTTTTCAGGGCTAAGTTAAAGGGTGCTTCACTTGTTCAATTTTGTAACAAATACATTTAAGTACCCAAAAAGGGCTATGATTTGTACTAGAGGCTTTGAGGACTTCAGAGATGATTAAGACCCGGAGCTGCCATAAAAGAAACTAGGAAGTTACTAGGCAGTAAGATAAGGTTCGTTGTAAAGCTTTTCTGCTTTTAGCTTGGTGAAGATTGGCTAGACAGCCATTATTACAAAAATTACTTTTTTTCCACAAATAAAGACATCACCTATCTAGAGGGTATATACTATCATTTGCTTTTGTCATTTAAGAAGTGCTTGGTAGAGAGAGAATTTAATATAAAATTTTTACTAAAAGGCTATTGTGATTTAATATCAAAGGCAATACTGAGACTTCATTGAAAGGAGAAGAAAGAACCTTAACCCTCCTTAGGGGCAGTCCAGATACATTATTCTTTCTCATAGTTTATTCTTTCTTTGCCATGCCTTCCTCATTTACATTCTTTCCCCACTAGGAGGGAAGAAGATGGAAACATTACTTTATTAATCCACAGTCAAATAATATTGTTGCTGCTGCATTAACTTATCTTTATCTTGTCAAACATCACTGTCATTTTTTAAGTCCTCCCAAAGATACTACAGCTTGCTCAAAGATTTTTATTTAGAAACACCACATTTACTTACTATTTACTGTTTAGTTATTTACTTATGTATTGATTTCTAGCCAATTAATTTATGTTAACATTTTTGATTAGCAGATAGTGCAAGATCCTGGATGGGGATGACATTCTTTGGGAAATTCACATGCATATCATTAAATATAAGATTTTTTAATGGCACTTATGTTTTATAGATTAGTACAAGAGTCTTGCCCTGCCAATAAAAATCTATTCTTTTTATTACAGTAATTCTAGTTGTCAATTTTATTACCATATCCACCTGGCATGTGAATCCACATTCTTAACATTCTCCTTTTATTGAACAGAATTTATGATCCCCTTCTATGTTTGATGAAATAAAATAAACAATTTTCAACATGATTCACCATCAAGGTAGGGTTATTATTTTGTGGATATGTGCATGGGAGGTTTAGCTTAAACTAACTTTTAAAGACTGTTACGAGAACAAGCAGTTTGGGGGCATGCTGCACCTAATTCAGGTACAAGATAGCATGTGGCAGCCCTATATGAATTAATTCTTATGGTTGCTAAGCAGTAACATGGCACAATATACTATACTAAACTTATCTATAACTGTTGAAAAAGTTTTGGCCAATGCTTGACATTAAGTGGCATCACTCAGCTTTATTGGATTATTGTTTGGAATTATATACATTTCCTAGTGTGCTGCCGCAACAGGAACAAAATGAACTAGAAATTTACATACAGTGTGAGTCCATTATAATATCTGCAATAATTATGACTGAACTCTATGTGCAATCCTTCCTCTCGTCTCTCATCACAAGAACTTTGCAGTTGTCCAATGCAGTCATCTCTTTAGACAAATAAGTGAGTATATGAAAATAAGCCTATACCTACCTCACTTTACAAAGTACAAGTATTACTTGAAAGTTGGTGAGTGTGTACATGCAAATGAATATCTTTTGCATTGGGAAGTTCTATATTCAAGCAAACCAAGGAAAATTCATGTTGTGAAATGGAGAACCGAGAACCATCATTTAAAGTGGAGAACTCTATAATTTAGCTAACCTGTTTTGACTTTAAAAAATCACCAACATATCAAGTGACAGAAACGGTATTTTTTCTTCTTGCTTTGTGAACTACCACTCATCTATTGCTAGGATAAGCATCCAATGAATTAACATGATTTAACAAGTATGCCCAGTACATTAAGTTGAATATAAAATCTGTGATATTATACTGGTTTACAATCAGATAAGAGGAAAAGATGCACACTTATGAAACACTTACTGAACAAGCTAGTTCTGTATATACATAAAATAAACATATTTAGTATTACAAGTAATGCAGTAACTACAGAAATTATAAGTGCGTAAACTTAAATTCTTTACTAATGTATTTATTCAACAAGTTATTTAACAGTAAGAGCAATTATAGAAATATCTCTCGTGTTTCTGACACTCAATATATACTGCACTCCAGGATAAAGAAGGACTCATCACTCTCCTTACAGGTCATCTAATTAGGCAGAAGGAACTTTATCTCTGATTAGTTTGTAGAGGACTTGTAATTCCAATGCATGAAAAATGCAATGCTTTGTGGCCAATTGCTATTTAACAAGTGTTATTGCTCTCTTCTATTAACTTTCCAGGCCTAGATGCAATATTGCATATTTTACCTAATTTTTACACTTTGCAGTCTTGCTGCAAAATTAGGAATTCTAGTCACCAAATGAATATATAAAGTTAATTAATAATTATGCAAATTTGGCAGATTGAGCTCTATATACTTCTCTTCTTCCTGAATGTTGTAACAGGGTAGGTAAACTAGTGGAACATGGGAACAGAAAGAAAATATATAAATATATTAAAGACTATTAGCCAAAAATCAACAGGGAATTTTATGCTAGATAACAAAATGCTGACGCAATTTCTATCAAAATTCCAGAGGGATAAACATTCCAGCTATCACAAATATTGGTAGCCCTTATTGGAGAAAGCTAAAATCAATGTAATAGGAAAAGTTTATAATTGGCAGAATTATTGGAAGAGAAAAATCATCATAATTTGTGAATGATATCACTATCTATGATAAAAACAATAACATAAAATTCCTAGAGTTATTAAGACAGTTAAGATGATGATAAAAAATAAATATAGTAAAATAATCTCTTAATACATGCATAATAACCAGTTTCAAAAGGAAATGTAAAGTTATTCTACGGAAAATAGAGACAAAAGCTATAAAAGATATAGGCATATATATAACCAGAATGTACAGATGTTATGTGAGGCAAATCATAGTATTGTTAAACATGTAAAACACAACTTGACCAAATGGAAAGTGTAAAATATTTTCTATGAGAATGCTTAATATTGTAAAAATTTTAGTTATTTGAATAGTAACATAAAAATTATAAAAATGTAAAAACTCGTTTATCTAAGAAATTAATGTAAACAAATGAGGACATTTCTACTTTATGGAAAAGACATGTTAATTTAATAAACATCACTGACCCTTACATCTGAAAATAAATAAAATTAGACCCACCTAATATTCTGAGAAAAGTCAATATAAACCAAATCAAAAGAAATATGGAAAAATATTGCAACAAGATGGCACAGAGAGTTCATATTCCCAAGCAGTTTAGCTCCTACAAACCAAAAAGCAGAATACTCAAAAATACTATATTTTAACAAAATATATGAAGAAATAATTTACCAATGAAGTCCAAAAATATATTATTTACTTCACTTATAATTAGGATTTCAAATTAAATTAATTGTGATATATTATTAATGACCATTAGATAGCAAAATATTTACAAAGAAAATTAATTTCTAGCACTAAGTACAAGGCATAGCACTCAAATACTCCAGGAGATTGGCCAATTACTTCAACATTTTTGGAGAGAAATCTGGTACTATTAAAATTGAAAATACATTTACTCTTTGACATTCCATTTTTAGGACCATACTGTTACACAGAAAGCACTGTATTTAAACATATTTATAAAAGTGTTGTTTTATTAGCAAAAAACAGGAGATTTTTTAAAATATATAATGGTAAGAACACTTAACATGGTATACGCTATTAACAGATCTCTACAATATAGTTTTATTAACTATAGGCACTATGTTAAACAGAAGATCTCTAGAACTTACTCATCGTGCATAACTGAAAAATGTATAGCCATTGAACAACTACTACCCATTTTCCCTTCCCTCCAGTCCCTGGCAACCACCACTCTGCTCTCTGCTTCTATGAGTTGGACTGTTTTAGATATCTTATATAAGGGGAATCAGGCAGTATTTGCTCTTCTGTGACTGGCTTATTTCACTTAGCATAATGTCCTCCATGTTCATCCATTTTGTTGCATATGGTGAGATTTCCTCTTTTTTTAAGGCTAATTAATATTCCATTGTATATATGTATCTTATTTTATTTATCCATATATCTGACAATGGACATTTAGGTTGTTCCATACCTTGGTTATTGATAATAGTGCTACAATGAACATGAGAATGCAGATATCTCTTTGAGATCGTGATTGCAATTCTTTTGAATATATATCCAGAAGTGGGATTGCTGGATCATATGACAGCTCTATATTTAAGTTTTTGAGAAACCTCCACACTGTTTTCCAAAGTACCTGTACTATTTTACACTCCCACCAACAGTGCGCAAGGGTTCCAATTTCTTCACATCCTTGTAAACACTACTCATTTTTGTTTTTTTCATAACAGCTATCCTGATAGGTATCCTGTGAGGTAATATCTCATTGTGGATTTATTTTCATTTCCTTGATGATTAGTGACATCAGCAGCTTTTCATGTGTCTGTTGGCCATTAGTACTTCTTTTTTGGAGAAATGTCTATTCAAGTTCTTAGCGCATTTTTAATCAGGATTTTAGTTCTTTTGCTAGTGAGTTACAGGGTTTTCTTGTATTAACCCCTTATCAGATATATGGTTTACAAATATTTTCTTCCATTTTATAGGTTGCCTTTTAATTTTATTACTTGTTTTCATTTGCTGTGCAAAAGCTTTTGGGTTTGATGCAGTCCCATTTGCTAATTTTTGTTTTTGAGGTCAGTCTGTGCTTTTTGGCGTCATATCCAGGAAATCATTGCCAAGACCAATGTCATGAAACATTTCCCCTATGTGTTCTTCCAGGAGTTTTACAGTTTCAGATCTTACATTTAATTCTTTCTTTCATTTTGAGTTGATTTTTGTGTATAATGTGAGACATTTCATTCTTTTTTTGTGGATATCCTGTTTTTCCAACACAAAACATTCCACTCAACAGCAGCAGAATATACATTCTTTTCAAGGACACAGGGAATTTTATCCACAATAGATCACATATTAGGTCATGAAACAAGTTTTGACAAATTTAAGAATGAAATCATACCAAGTATCTTTTCTGACCACAATGGAGTGAAACTAGAAATCAACAGCAGAAGGAAAACTGGAAATTCACAAATATGTGGAAATTAAACAACACACTGATCAATGATATTGTATCAAAGAAGAAATCAATAGGAAATTAGAAAATACCCTGAGGCAAACAAAAATGAAAACACAATATAACAAAACCTATGAGATATGGCAAAAGAAGTTACTAAGAGATAAGTTTATTACAGTAAATGCTGATGTTTAAAAAGAAGAAAGACCTTCAAACAACCTAATTTTACACCTCAAGGTACTAGGAAAAGAACAAACCAAGCCTATATTGGTTCTTTATGTGAAAGATTTGCATAAAGAAGTTACTGCTCCATACCCCAAATGGTATTTAAAATGTGTATGGATCTTTTTGTTTTATGAAGATGCATACTGCTAAATTGAGAATGTTATAAACATATATTGTTAGGTTGAATGTGTTAATGGCTTTAAAAAGTTAAAACTGTGATTTGTAGTCAAGTAAGAAATAGGATCAAGGATAGAGTATGTGTGATGTTCTATAAACTTAATGATACTTCACACAAGTTGCTGATATATTGGACAGTGTATATTTTTGAAGACCAGTAAAGATAAGGAACCTACTCTTGTTCTTATTATACACTATATATGTGTATGTATATATAGCTATAACATATACATAATACATATTTTAACATATTACAAATATTTATATTTTAATATATTTTAATTATATGAAAAATTATTTATTTGCTTAATTAAAATGTTAGTCTAAATATTATCATGAATTATTTATTAAAACTTATAACTGCAAACAACTTCTACATTACTTTGCCATATTAACTGGATGATCTGGTTATGGCATTACAATATAAGAAGCTATTATATTAATAACCTCTCAATGGCATGGATCATGCACGTTACTTTCTTTTATATGTCTTAGAATTTATCAAAATGTCTTATACATAATGGTTGCCCATCCATCTCATTAATTAGTTAGCATAACTATTATGATGTTTGAGAAGTAGTAGTCTTTTCTCTAGCCATTATCTTTTGTGGCTTTTTCTGGTTGTTATTTTTTTTAAATGTGTATGAGGATATTCGTTTTTTGGGGGCAACAACTGATCTCTAATAATACTAGAAACTAAATATTTTGATTAACTTAAGAAAAGTATAAGGAACTTGGATGCTCTTTCAAGGTAAGTATAAAATACATTCAAGTCCATTAAAGATACAGCACATAAAGACATAAGTTTAGGAAAGGATAATGACAACTCTCTTCTACTTCTGCACTCAAAATAAGAAATGTCCTAATAGGAGATTGAATTAAGATATGTGAAATAAACTAAGCTGATGGTCTTTCTGTAATTTAAAATGCTATTTAGTGGCCTTAGATGAAAAACAAAGAAATCTGTGACCACACACTGAGGAATGGAAATGACACAGTCAGAAGTCCAATTAATGTGTCCTGGAACTATGAATTGGAACATAAACTTTAGATGATAAGAAGTGTTAAAAAATAAAATTCAACTGAGTAAATTTTAAAGATCCTACTGGCTCTATTCAACAATTCATGAATCAGACAGCATCCAATCTACAGATAGAAAGGAATTCCAAAGAACTATATAAAATGAAAGACTATTATAGGCAGAAGGGAGCAAAAACAAGATTACACTTGGCAAAAATAGTGGATTCGTTATTTAGGAGATGGCAGGGATCTATCAGGCAGATTTCCTAACTAATGCTGATCAGATGATTCCTGATCTATTTAAGATTCCATTTCTGGAAGAGCTATAATTAAGTCTCTGATGACATGGAATTTAGCATAAGCAACACCATTTTGGGCTTGTTGTCTTGTTTTTGTCAGCAGGAAACAACATGGGATTTACTGAATATCACTGTTGGGATTTTTATTAGTGCACATCTATGAGACAAATTTGACTAAAACTTTCTCTTGAACAAATGATCCCTAAGCAGAGATGGCATATTCTAGCCCTTGTTTTAGAGTCAACTACTTCTGAGAAATATCACTGCTTTGGGTTATTTATGACTTTTTTTGGACAGGGAATGTTGCCTACCATTCCAGTAAACAAGATTGTTGCCTGCCAATCCTGAGGGGAATTAAGGATAGAGAAAATGGGAAGCATTATGTTCTTTGGATACTGGCCCTAGATAATTAAGTTGCATATTTAAGGAATAACATTTCAATGAGCCCAGATTCTTGCATCTTCCTGTACAAAGAAAATCACTAAAATCATTAACTTGAGATGTCTGTTTTTTGTCACTAGCAGTAATCTTTTGGTGTTCAACTACATATTTTTTTTCGGCAAAAAACTCGTATATACCCTGGCTCCTCTCTTACCTCTTTGGAGCAGTTCCTCAGAGCTATCTGAGAGGCTTTTTCCTGGACTATAGTCCTCAGTAAGGTCCAAATAAAATCTAACTCACAACTTTTAGGCTGTGTGTTTTTCTTCAACTAGTTTATATATAAAAAATTAATTTCATATTTAGATACTCATGAGTCTTTTTATTTTGTTTTATTTATTTTTTAACATCTTTATTAGAGTATAATTGCTTTACAATGGTGTGTCAGTTTCTGCTTTATAACAAAGTGTATCAGTTATACATATACATATGCCCCCATATCTCTTCCCTCTTGCATCTCCCTCCCTCCCAACCTCCCTATCCCACCGCTCTAGGTGGTCACAAAGCACCGAGCTGATCTCCCTGTGCTATGAGGCTGCTTCCCACTAGCTATCTATTTTACGTTTGGTAGTGTATATATGTCCATGCCACTCTCTCACTTTGTCTCAGCTTACCCTTCCCCCTCCCTGTATCCTCAAGTCCATTCTCTAGTAGGTCTGCAACTTTATTCCCGTCTTGCCCCTAGGTTCTTCTGACCATTTTCTTTTTTTTTTGGATTCCATATATATGTGTTAGCATATGGTATTTGTTTTTCTCTTTCTGATTTACTTCACTCTGTATGACAGTCTCTAGGTCCATCCACCTCACTACAAATAACTCAGTTTTGTTCCTTTTTATGGCTGAGTAACATTCCATTGTATATATGTGCCACATCTTCTTTATCCATTCATCTGTTGATGGACACTTAGGTTGCTTCCATGTCCTGGCTATTGTAAATAGAGCTGCAATAAACATTTTGGTACATGACTCTTTTTGAATTATGGTTTTCTCAGGGTATATGCCCAGTAGTGGGATTGCTGGGTCGTATGGTAGTTCTATTAAATTTAATTTGTAGTAGATTTTTAAACCTCCACTACACCAATGCCAGACTTCCCTATTTATCATACACATATTGCTCTGGTTGTAGCATGACAAAGCATCCCCATGGAAAGTGAAAGGTAATCTACAGCCAGTGTTTCTATCAGTATTCCAGAAACAGATTTAATTAAAAAAGTAAAGGTTATACACATTGAGCGGTCAGTGCTTGGATAATTTTACTCATTCATGCTCTCATGAACAAATTTTCTTATAAGGTCTCAAATATAATATGAATACCTAGCTGTTAGAATTCTTGGTAGGGCAGGGTAAACCATTTTTAAGCTCAGAGGAGCTGATTGCCTGACTAGGCCGTTGTGTATACTCTGTAAGAACGATATCTAGTGTTGTACTTAATATTTTTCAAGTTTGACATAAAGTGATGGGGATTCTATCCTGAAGGCAATCATCTTCCAAACAATGTAGCAGTATGAACCAAAATACTGAAAATGTCAACATTTCACACATCATTGATTCTTAATGTTTCTGAAGCTGTTTTTCAGTGTCCTGTGGCTACAGGTAAAAGAAAAAAAATCATATCCTTTTCGTAGTACTTTTCAACGTGTTAACATCTCATGATTCAGAGCAAGCAACATTGGGTTATTTTTGTTTGTTGTTTTGTTTTGTTTTAAAGTCCATTCCACAGCTGTTAGACTTTGTCGTTTGTGATTTGACAAACTCAATATATTATACAAAATACATTCGGTACTGGATCTTCCAGAGCTAAAAGTAAAATTATTTTATCAAACTATAAATATAAAAAGATTAGCTAAAGGATGTTCTCTGTTGTATTGTGTAGTTCAGAAAAAACATTTGAAATAATAAAAAATCTTTGTGTAAATTTATTTCCTCAATGTCTTCAATATTTCATATACCCCTGTACTAAGTCTGTGCTCATATATTTGACTTACTTTTACCAATGGGACAGCAGCAAATTTCATGGAAGTACATGTCCAAGAAAGCAACTGTATGTTTCTGCTATCACTCTTGATCCTCTTTCTCCTTGAACACTTGCTTGAGATCACTGTCTCTCTCGGATCTTTGTCACAACTATGAGAACAAGCTAGGTAGTCTTGAAGGACCAGAGATCACATGGAACAAAGCTTCATTTTTCTTCAGCTGAGGCTATTTTAGGTCAGCCAGTCCAGAGCCAACCTATCTGCCAGTCTGGTCACCACAGACACATGAGCAAGCCTACCCAACATGAGTCAATTCTGGCCCAAATCAGCAGAAACATCTGACTTACTTATAGATCTATGCAAGATAATAAATAGACATTTTTTAACTCATTAACTTGTGGTGTATTTGTTATTCACCTAAAGCTAACTGATACAGATCCAAATCTAAATACAATATACCAGAGTGTATCTCTACCATGGAATACTATGCAGCTATTAAATATGATGTACGTTGTTATACGTACATATGTTAATACATATACATAGGAACATATGTTAAAATAGAGTGAAAAAATACAAAGCAAGTTGTTATCAGTGTTATCTCTGGGTGGAGGAATTAAAAATGAAAATTACTATCTAAATTTTGTCTCACTAAGGACACATATCAAATGAATCATACCTGGGATACACATGACTTCTCTACCTCTGATTATGGAAATATCTTTGGTTTCAAATTTCTGCTTTTGTTCAATTTGTCTGTGTAATATGTTGAAGAAGTAAGGGGTCATTCATATAATATAAACATTGGAACACACTTATACAGAAACTTATCTCATGCCAGCATTCCACTGTACTTTTAAGGTATTTGTTTGATTTAATGCACTGTTTCTGAAACATTTCAAATTAAATGTAGGTTAAAAGGGATTGAGAATTTTAGCAGGTTACCTATACATAACACGCGTGCTCAAATTTCCCTCTCTAAAGGGTATAAAAACAGTACCTCCCTCATATATTTCCTTTGAGGGACAAATTAGTAAAAATATAAAAGGTTCTTAGGACAGCGCTAGAATACAGTGATTACTTAATTAAAGTTAGCTTTTTTATCACGTGACATTCAGTAATAGAGTTAGGAGGGAATGATTTGTAAACCAATATCACAAATGACATTTTTTTACCTGCGAGCCTAGTGGGATAAGATCACTAAGAAAGCATATTTAGACTGATAACAGATAAGGGCAAAAGTTAGAACTCTGAAGGACATCCAAATGTAAAAGTATTGAAAAGACAGATGATTACTCCAGTAACTCCAGTTACTTTAGTTCTGAGATTAACCTGATCCTTATGATAGTAACAGCCAGTGTCTGACTTAGTTATTTGCAAATACTAGTGATGCTGTGAATATATTTTAAAATCTCCTTATGCACATCCTTACACACACACACACACACACACACACACCCCTCCCCAACAGTATGAATCAAGATACTATTACCTTTGCCTGTGGTTGCAATATCTGGAGATCAGTGGGTCATTTGAGAGACCTCAGACTGGGAAAAAGTCAAGCTGTGTGACACAGATCTAGAGTTGTGGAGTAGATGTAGCAATTTCTCTGAAGTAGACAAGGAAGAGCAAATTAGAGAGGTTTTATGCATAAATAGAAGTTCCAGCTTTGGAATAAATTTTTTGTGCCAGGAAGTGGTATTTTTTAACAGAGTACCTGATACTCCAAACCTGAGCACCATAGGAATAGTTAAAATAAATCCAATATGAATATATGTTAATAGTCATTTCATATCTCTGAAGAAAAAAAGCAGAAGAAAAAGAGCCATTTTCTAAAGAAATACCTCTCTACCACTATAGTCAAATTGGTTTACTTTTTTAAAACTGCTTAAATAAATAGGATAAAATCATATTGAAGTATATCCATGAAATATTAATATGTCTAACACTGTAAAGACTATTTCTCAAGGACAGAATCTAATTACCTATTCTTGTTCTTAGTGCATGTTTCTAAAGCTTCATGTTATAAGTACTGAATTCAGACAAAGTAGTACAAGAGGAGAACTTTCTGAGTATGAAAGACCAAAGGAAAAGATGGATGAACCAATGACTGTGATGTGAACAATATGCATTCTGTATTAAATGTGGAACATAGGAACAGGGAATCACACATGTCAACGGTGATGTAGTGCCAAAGAAAAGATAATGTTAAGAACGGTGAAATTCCCAAGGGAAAATATATTACTGATAAAGGGAAGCAGAAACATTGAAAGCCTGTCTTAGGCAGCTCGTGTTTTTTTGAAAAAAGGCATATACACACTTATACTCACGCATACACATATTCGGATAATTTTATATATATATATATATATATATATATATATATATATATATATATATATATATATATATATATTCTCTTAGGCATTTCTGGGATTATGAGTGAAAAACAAGAGTGGTAACAAATCCAGAATGAAGGATGGAGTATGACTGTTTGCCTCTTTATGATAATGTTATGTAAATGGAAAAGAAAGTTGGAGTTGGCTGGGTAACGAAAAGGGGATGAAAACAATGGCTTATTATCAGCAACATTTTATTCTGACAACTAGGACTAACATGCTGATGATAACAGTTTTACAGTGGTCTTTACTAATCAGAGCTGGATTAAAACTTCCTCAGATTACTTAGCCAAGGGTTATATAAATGCATTGGGGTGAAAAATGAGAAATTAAAGTTTTTCTCAGGTATTATAGAGGTTAATATGAAGTGTGATGCCAATGGGCTGTTTTTGTAGAGAAAAAATACTTGAAAGCATTTTCTGACATTATTTTATCAGATATGGTTGCTAGAAATTTTGCTTTGTTCATGTTCACAGCAAGAAGTCAAGAAACATGGAAAATGACTGATTGTAATAAAGGTCTGTGTGCAGGAAATAATTGGGTTATGTTCGTAAATTGTGAGAGAAAGCTTAAATGGGGAAGCCGTATATTAATACATTGTTATTAATCGTTTTCCATTCCAAATATAAAACCACAGACACACATACGTGCACACACATATACACATCATTCTTAAAAGAGATGCCATTTTCAATATGAAGTTTTTTTCTGATATTGTAGATAACACAATTACATTTGCAGGTAACACGGATTCAGAACTTCTATTTTTTTTCAATTTGAATAGGTTTTAAGTATATAGGGTTTATGTAGTTTTCACATCTACAGCAGTTAAGCGAAGAGAAAATAAACATCATAAACTTTTGCTTAGCTGTTGGTAGGTTTATAATCTGATTTTTTTCAGAGGTGTAGTAGCATGATATATGGACATCTCTTTTGGAAATTAGTTTATATGGGAAAGCAAAGTTGATTTTTTACAGATTATAATAACAGCTGGATTCCAAAGTGCTTTCAATAAAAGATTTAAGAAGTATATGCAAATATTTTCTGCCAACTTCTATGGCTTTTTTTTTCTTATTTCATCTTACAGTCATAAATTTATTTCTGTTAGGATATAAAAACAATGCTAACTATATCTATTTAGTTTATAATTAGAGTATATTTTTATTTATATTGAAATGCTGTCATAGTATTAAGAATAATATGACTTTTTTGTTAGGCTCCATTTTATTTGGTGTACTTCAAAAAAATACTTGTGTATATTCAGAAAACCAAAAACTGAGTTTTTCTTTTTTCTTGGTTTTTATTAACATTATGTAATATAATCCATGTGATTTACTGTTTTATAGTCATTTAAAATTTTGAGTGTACAGTGTATTATAAGAGATTGAGGGCAATAAAATAAGATCCTAGCAGATTACACTCTAATTTCCAATGTTCACTTTACCTTGGTTTCATTATCATAACCATTTAAAGCTTTCAATCCAATATTTCACATACACTGTGTGCTAACCAGGCATTGTGCTAAACATGCTTTATATAACTTATAACCGTCAACTCTTACAACATGACTATGAACTTTGAGGAACTTAGCATTCTCATGCAAGATGACATGGTTTATGACCGAACTAGAATTAAGAAATCTGGGCTTACTCCCAAGGGCCAGCTTTCTTACCAACATGTATTATCATTACATGTTAGGTAGGAATATTAGTAAAGATAAATGTATAACTGGTAATTTTATGAGCATTGCCTATAAACAGGGTCTATATACAGCAACCTTTTCTTCGGTCTACAAAGTTTTTTTTTTTTTTTTTAATTTTTTTTATTCAGTCATCAATTTTATACATATCACTGTATACATGTCAATCCCAATCGCCCAATTCAGCACACCACCATTCCCACCCCACTGCAGCTTTCCCCCCTTGGTGTCCATACATTTGTTCTCTACATCTGTGTCCCAACTTCTGCCCTGCAAACCGGTTCATCTGTACCATTTTTCTAGGTTCTACATACATGCGTTAATATACGATATTTGTTTTTCTCTTCTGACTTACTTCACTCTGTATGACAGTCTCTAGATCCATCCACGTCTCAACAAATGACTCAATTTCCTTCCTTTTTATGGCTGAGTAATATTCCATTGTATATATGTACCACAACTTCTTTATCCATTCGTCTGTCGATGGGCATTTAGGTTGCTTCCATGACCTGGCTATTGTAAATAGTACAACAACCTTTTCTTAATATGATATTTTAAAGTTATTCTCCATGTAGATGACATGTCAGTATAATACAGTGACTACATATACCAATACACTAGTTTTGAAGACAGACAGCTATTCCTGGCTATGTCTTTGGCTTTGGTACATACTAGCTAGTAAATTAATGGGTTATTGTATTAGTTCCAAGAGATGCACATGTGCTCAGATACACAGATGGAAATGTCAGCATACACGGTTCCTCTATTCCCCTTTTCTAAAAGGCTTTCAACTAGCACAGCTCTAGTCTGTTTAGCTGGCATTGTCTTCTAATCCCTACTGCTGATGTCTCACTTAATTGAACTCTTGTATTACGTAATGAAGTTCTCAGCATATACTACTATTAGAGCCATTATGGCGAAAACCTTTACTCACTTTTCAGAATTAAAGGTTCTCAACATATTCTTACTAGTCAGTCCCCCAATTTCAACCTCTCTCAAAGTTTTCCCAAGATTCATCTTGGATGCTACAGGAAGGTTGTGGGGAAGGTAGTGGAAAGAGTGAACAATAACATTTTCATGAATACTGAAGATATGCCATCTACTGAACACATGTAGTATATTCTCATTTTAGTTTCAAACACTTTATAGTTTTTGTCTCATTTGACACTGCGTTGACCAACACTGTTCATTGGCCTCCCCTAGATTTGCTCTGCCAAAGTTTGTTGGGGTCATTTCACCTGAGTTCAGCCAATGGATGAATTTGATTCTTAAGGTAAGCTATGTTGTCTGACTTACCTCTATTAGTAATAAAGGAGACGTTTTTGCTTCCCTATTTAATCTGTTTTAGTTCTCAAATATTTAGAACTAGAAATAGGAATAAGGGAAGATACTTTTTGAGGAGTCCTGAGATCACAAAATGCATCATATAAAATAATTTGAAGGTAAGAATATCTAGTAAGATTTTGAAGCTAATTTAAAAAATACAGTATAAATGGAGACAATAAGTCTTAAACTGTTTAAAAGATTGTCATATGGTAAAACTGAACTGACTTGAATTTTTAAGAGAGGGCAGGACTAAGACTAATGAAAATTTTTATGACTGTTATGTCCACACAATGTAAGGCTGAATTTAAATTCTAACTATGGAGCTTCACTGTAATATGTCTTGCTCTAGCAAGGGAGATAGGGCTTGGATTATTTAGACAGAGGATTTCTGACCAATTACTAGGTATTTGGTGGAGTTCAAATGAATGTGGTTCAGTAAGGACAGATCATAAAAAGAGATGCATAAACAATAATGTCTTATCTACTGATCCATTTGTCTGAAAAACATAAAATATAAAACATAGAAGTTGTTCTGCCACTAGACCAAAAGACCCTTATTTGTAGGAACCATATCATATCCACCTCTATGTTTTCAACACTGCAAAAGCATCAAGAAAATACTTTAAAAAATTTGCTGAACTCAACTGCACTTAAATTTATAAAATTAGCAGTTTGTATTGTATTTGTGAAAGAAGATGGATCTAGAAAGCTTTACTCAACCAAAATTCAGGAATTCAGTCCTTCCACAATGGTCTTTCAACTATAAGTTTCCCAAATGAACATCTTCCTGGATAACTAATTAACTTTGATTAACTAAAGAAGGAAGAAAATTTAGTTTTAAAAACAAATAATATGTGGTTTCTATGATAAAAATTCACAGAAATTATGAGCATATACAAAGGTTTTAAACTAAATACTGCAAAATATTTTTCAAATAATTAGAAACATTTAAAATGTATAAGTTGCAATATTTGTTTCCTATAACAGGGATGTTCAGTGTACAGTAAAAATACCTTAAGTATTTCAAAAAGTATTCATTCACATAATAAAATTATATTTATATTTTATTTATATCATAATTTAAATTTTTGATTTTATATACAGCTATCCTATAGTATATATAATATTTCAGTACAGAATTATATGCATGAATTTATAAATACAATTACTGGGATTTTTTTAGATCATATTATTTATTTAACAGAGCCCACATGAAATAACACTGGTCTAGGGATTATGTACATAACTGTAGGTAAGAAAACTCCATTTTTTCCCTTTGAAATGGAACAGCAATTTTTAATCTGCATGGATTCTAAGAGCAGATCTATGAATAGAATTGAATGTTTCTAGGCAGTTTCTGAGATTATATGAAAAATTCTCTTTATATATATATTTTTAATTAATTTTTTGAAGAGAGTATCCATAGCTTTAGTCTAATTCTAAAAACATAATCAATAAGTAAATAGTTTGTGACTAAAAAACATTAGCTAACACCTTACAGAGTACCATTGTTCCGTCATGGCATTTGGGTATCAATCTAGTGCTTCTGTTGCAGAATTAGATAATAATACCTAGTGACAGTGTTACCTGTTGCAGAGCGACCTGTTCAAAATACCTCTCTGGGTTTGAGAATGGACTGGAAAACATACAATTAACAATCAAATTGTAGTAGTTATTTGGGTATTCACTAAATACATAAAGAGAATTAAAGAAAATACGCCAGTGACTAAAATTTTAACTTCTAAGATAGTCTCTAATAGTCTAATCTTCAGTGACTTCAGTGAGTATTTGAATATTTTTATGTTGACTAACCAATCCCATCTTAGTGGACTGAACACCATTACAACAGAATAGAACCATAGTCAACCAGAGTGTTGGAAACTAAGTTCAGAGAAATTTGCTGTTATAATTTCTTTATATGTTGAGTTTCACCAAGTTTTTCTCAAATATAAAATTCATAGTCAAGGAGACATTAATAGCCTGGCCTGGCTCCAGTTCCTCTTCAGTTTTTTTTTTTTTAGTAATTTTTTTTTTTTTTTTTTTTTTTTTGGCTGTGTTGGGTCTTTGTTTCTGTGCACAGGCTTTCTCTAGTTGCGGCGAGCGGGGGCTACTCTTCGTTGTGGTGCACGGGCTTCTCATTGTGGTGGCTTCTCTTGTTGCGGAGCATGGGCTCTAGGCGCACGGGCTTCAGTTGTTGTGGCACACGGGCTCAGTAGTTGTGGCTCGTGAGCTCTAGAGCGCAGGCTCAGTAGTTGTGGCACATGGGCCTAGTTGCTCCGTGGCATGTGGGATCTTCCCAGACCAGGGCTTGAACCCGTGTCTCCTGCATTGGCAGGCGGATTCTTAACCACTGCGCCACCACGGAAGCCCCCTCCTCTTCAGTTTTAGTGACCACTTTTTAAAATTCTCACAAGCTATGTGGGACTCTCATTTCAATATGTGCATTTCTATACTTAATCTCTGATTGTTTTTTCTTCCTTCTCACTCTCAGGCTAAAGATATATATACAATAATAATGCAATCTTCAAATCCCTCTCACTTAAGAGTTATGTCTAAAGTAGCAAATGTTTTCTTTTAAACATAACCTTTTTTACACACTTTCTCGATGTACTCTTCCTAAATGCTTTTGAATACTGCCAACAGTCAAATCTTTATCATTCTATTATAATATTTTATTACACTTTGTAGAATGGCCACCATAACATTTATTTAGTTGTAAGCACATATATGGGTATTAATAAAATTTTAAAACCTCTTATTTATAATAAAAATACTTTTGACTGCCCTATCTACTATTAAAAATTCCTCTTGATTCAGTATAAACAACAATGACACGTGGAAAATGTTAAAGAGATATTTGGTAATTTACTGAAGGCATCTTTAGCGGGACCCGTTCTATATCACTGATCATTTTTAAATAACTACTATGCACAAGACACTGCAACAGATAGCCATACAAAAATTAGCACTGCACAGACAAGTTTTTAAAAGATTTTATACCTTACTAAATCTCATTTCTTACACTTAATCATCTCAAGAGAAAAGTAGAATTTGTTATTCTATTATTAATACAATGCTTTTAATATATTTTGCATATCCCATATTTTTTCAGTATTCTGACATTTATTTACTTATTAGATATTTTAAATTATGCCCTTTGCTTTAAAGCCTTAGAGCACAAGCTGGATAAAACTTTCATTAAATATTTAAATAAGGAGAAAAAACAATCAAACAGCAAAATAATAACCAAACAAAAAACCTCGCAGCATAAAACCAGAGATCTCACTTATTAAAACAGATTCCTTATTTAGAAGAAAAGAATAGTGTGTGGTTTCTTTAGCATTATGTATTATTAATTGTAAAATTCAGTACAATGAAATCTGAATTTCATACAGGGGACACTGTCTTCAATAATTAAAGTAGATCAGTTTGCCAATCCTTGGCTTTCCCTTTACCTAACTTGTTAAATAATTTAGGCACTTTGTTAACAAAAGATGATTTATAGTTAGCTAATTTGTGTGATTCATTCTAATATGATGAAAACTTGTTGAGTAATAAACCCTTTAAGATAGAGTTTTACATGTATACAGTAAATTACTTTTACTAGTATTATTAGTTGGTATACTTATCATAAGACTGTGTACTAAGACAAATGAGTGAAAGAGGAAAAGTGTACAACATTGTGAAAGTACGATTCTGCTCAAATGCCATTCTGACTAACATGGACAATTACTATGTTAGAAAAGAATCACATTTTTCCCTAAAGACTTTCGAATTTTCTTGTGAACGTTTAGAATACAGCCTGGCATATAGCAGTTCTTCAATAAATGTTGACCCTTTTGCATTGATTCAGGAAGGTATTTCCTGAAAGTCTTTTTTTTTTTAATAAATTCATTTATTTATTTTTGGCTGTGTTGGGTCTTTGTTGCTGCGCACGGGCTTTCTCTAGTTGTGGCGAGTGGGGGCTACTCTGCATTGCGGTGCGTGGGCTTCTCACTGCGGTGGCTTCTCTTGTTGTGGAGCACGGGCTTTAGGTGTGCGGGCTTCAGCAGATGCAGCACACGAGCTCAGTAGTTGTAGCTTGCAGGCTCTAGAGCTCAGGCTCATTAGTTGTGGTGCAGGGCTTAGTTGCTCCACAGCATGTGGGATCTTCCCGGACCAGGGCTCAAACCCATGTCCCCTGCATTGGCAGGTGGATTCTTAACCACTGTACCACCACAGAAGTCTCCCTGAAAGTCTTTTTATTTTAATAGTTTATGCACCACCATTGTCTCACTTGATATCATTATATCTAAGGCCTTTGCATAGATAAGCATAGGAACTGTGTTTAGTATTAGAATTAAGATTTTGCTTAATTTTATTTTATTACAAATAAACTACCTTTAATTATTTCTCCTGAGGTAAAAGTAAGGTATTTGATAAGTGATATTGGATGATTTTGCTTTTGATTTTAACTGAGGAGCACACCACAGTGGCTCCAAATATATAGATTATTTCTGAAAAATTTAAACAATACTGTTTTTGAAACTGATAAATGTTTGGCCATTCATCAGATCTTTTGGTTTGAACATATGAGAGCCAAATTCGTAGTCAAACCAACTTAGAGGTCATATGCACTGTGTAGTCTAGGAAGGATTCCCCACTTTGTCAGCAACATTTTGGGACCCAATATTATGGTCAAGTGATCTGATTTGATTTGGAGAGTTCTTATGATTTGGGTTCAAGCAAAATTTAATGTCACATTATACAGTATTTTCATTTTTATTCCTTTTATAATTCCTTTGGCTGTTGAAACAAGGAACCCTAGACTGTGGTTTGAAAATTGTAAGCTATGTTCCCTTAGGTTCCTATTTCCAGTGAACAAAATAGAGTGTAATTTGTTACAACTGTAATTAAAATAAATTTCATTTTGCTGTAAAGGTTGTACAATTTTCTTTCTTTCAGAAAAGTTTTATAATAAACATATATATTTCCCATTCATCTCTATCACACTTTAAACTCATAAAGTATTGCCAAACAAAAAGGAATCATGGAAAAATCACTGTTTAATTTCACTTTATGTTCTGAGCTGAAAAACACTATTCTTTAACTTTGCAATACAACTTAGGCTATATTTCAAAACAATTTCTCCCAACACAAATCAGAATCCTTTATGAATTTATTTAGATGCAAAAGAAGATAGCTTCTTTTCAAAGTAGAAGATACTGACATTTTTTCAATAAAGTTCATTTTTTAATGACTATTCCATGGGAAAAAGGAATAAATTGAATACAACAGGCCAACTGATCGCTTCTTCTTGGGTAAGGATGACCAACTTCCAAGTTTTAGTTCTATTTTGCATAGATATGATATTAATACTTATTTTAAATATATTTTAATATTTATTAAATTTTCTGACTATTCAAGCACTATTCTATTTATCTAGAAGTACAATTCTTATTTATCTTCCTGAAGCTTGTATTCTAAATTTTCATATGATAATCCCAATATTTATAGTGAAAGGTCTATGGAGAACTTCTCTGCTGTCCCTGCTGCCTCTATTTTCCCTGCATGTCTTTATTCCTCCCTGCTTCAAACTGACCAGTGAAGCGAAGGGGGAGACGATGGTCTTTTAGATGGGTAGTTCCCTTCATTGTTTGATTTCCTCTCAAAGATAGACGAGAGCATAATATCTTTAACCAGTAATGAATTACCTTCTCTCTTTGATGACACATTTATGGGTCTCTTAGCCTAGCCCAGATTCCACCTCCAAGAGTCCCTTATGATCTACTCACCAGGAAGCTAGGAAAGCAGACATGGTAAAGACACATAATCTGGAAATCTTTGAAAACTTGAACAAAAGACTGCCACATATGAAGGCAGCAGGATGGGGAGAAGATACACTAGTTCCTTCAAAGAGGGCAAACAAATGAGGTAAGGTGTTCAACTGACAAACATCAATGCAGGAAAGGAAACCACATTACTATACAGTTTATATTTCTCTTGTCTCAGTGTAAGGAAGATCAGTTCTTCCTACTCGGATCACCAGTGAAGCTAATGCCATTGAGAAGCTAGCCAGGCCTCTGGGGGATAAACCACGTCTTTCTCACCAACTGACATTACTTTTTATAGGTTTCTTTTCCCTGTGCTCCAGAAATTTGCAAAAGTACACTGCAGCGTGCTTTCAGCTTACTGCCCCATAAATGGGGGTATACACTGGTTACTGCATGGAATTCTGCAACCAGAGACTTTGCATTTGATGGAGCAAGCACATTGGGGTCTGGAAGGTCACCACATCAAGGAGTATGGTAGCCAAGGGAAGCTGACTTTCCACCACCTCGCACAACTACTGAAGAACTGAGGGGCTTAGAGATTCATCAGGAGGGACTGCTAAAGGTGGTATCTGAAGCCTCTCCACTAAAGATGAGCTGGAAGGAATTGCAGCCACGTACCCAGAAGACAGGTGAGTTCCCCATTGATTTCCATCAGCAGACTGTTGAAACTTTCTCAGAATTCATTGGCAGGGATACGGGGAAAGATCAAATCTACACTCTAGTCCTTAGCAATTTTTGTCTGGCTCTATCACCAACTATCTAAACTCAAGTTAAGAAAAAGGTGGTAGGATGGCAAGAACAGACTGTTACTCAAATTTTAATAGCAGCTATTCCGTTTTGGGACAATCTAGAGAAAAAACAAAAAAGAAAAGAAATTAAAGAGTTCAATGTTGGCTGCTTAGTTAAAACTCATTACTAATGGGAATAATTCTTACTCTGGCCAACCTATAAAAGGAAGAAAGGAAGAAAGGATACTGTACGTCCTTATTGCAAAAAACCAGCACATTGGAAAAGGGGTTGTAGAAAGAGACTCTGGGGGATGCAGGAACTGCAAGAACAGGAAAATCAGGAAAGCCCAGAAAGTCAGAGAATGACAGTGTCTTAAAATGGACAGATTTAGGGAACCTCGGAGGTGGGAACTGGTGATATTGGTGCTACTTATTCTGGAACTTCCTCAGAAATTTCTCTTTCCATTTGGTGATGGATCAATACAAGCTGCTGGTATTTCAGGTCAGCCTTCTACTTCTCCCTTCTCCTCTGCTTTTACCATACAGCCAGGTCTTCTTGCTGAGAAACATGTGTTCTTACTTTCTCTTGATCTTCTTGTAAATCTAATTGGAGACAGACTTACTACATAACTTAAAGGCTACTATATCCTATACTTTGGAGAGAAAGTCTGTGGGGCTCCTTGGGAAAAAGGCATTCGCATTAATTAACTATGTACCTTCTGAAAGTAAAAGGTTATGACAGAAAGTGGCAATCTCATACCAGCCTGGAAAAGCACCCCAAGTTACACTGCTTTGGGGTATGACAGAGAGTGGCACTCTCACACCTTGCTTGAAAAGCACTCTGATCTGAACAAATCAATGCATCACTTTGGGTCCCAGTGAATGATGAGACTCATTTAATTTGAGATATACAACAATAAAAATAGTTTACCAAAAGAATAATCCATGGTCATATGTAAAATAATATCCTTTTTCAATATCTCAGTTAAAAGAAATAAAATTATAATACAGGAATAAAAAATAAAGAAAAATTTAAATAGGAAACTCATCTATAATGCTGTATTTCCAATAAAAGAGGAAGGTAAATTTGATAAAGATGATTAACCACTATACAGAATTGTACAAAATCTTACCATTACTCTGTGTAGTTCCCAACTCTGCAACCATTCTCACTACTGACTTGGGTAACACTGTCTGCAAAGTATTTCTCTGTAATTTATCAATGTTCTGATTTTTCTCTCTCTATTTCTTTCTGTTCTGCTAGAGGAAGGATCTAAATTATAGTTTACTTTTACTTATAACAGAGTCCAGTATTATGTCAAAGTATTCCTCAAGGGTTTCAGGACTTTCCCACATGTCTTTCTTGTCACTTACAGGAGAACTCAGAGAAATTTGTCCCACCAAGGGGATCTATAAGTGTTCAAAATGTATATGACTTGCCGGTGTCCTCAGAAACTTGAGAGCATTGCAAAATTGATACTTTGGCTTTGTTACAGTTCTTTGCTTCACAGGACATGAGGCCTCACCAAACAAATTGCAATATTGCTCAACTGAAGTCTAATATTTACAGCATCTATTGTCAGCTGTAGGCCACAGAGTTTTACAATCTACAAGTCAGCTCAATGTGCAGATAACTTACTACCAAAAAAACCCAAACAAACAAAAAACAAAAATTAAAAAAAAAAGAAAACCAAAAAATGCACAATTTATTTGGGGTACTAGTACAATATTGTAAACAGTGCGTTCTAGTTTTTGAAGGGAAAACAAAACCTCTGATGGAACAACTATGTGCTAATAACCTAGATCTTTTGGTTTGGCCCTAAAATCTTAAGAGGCTTTTTAAAAATTGAAGTATAGTTGATTTACAATATTATATTAGTTTCTGGTGTAAAACAGAGTGATTCAAAATTTTTATAGATTATACTCCATTTAAAGTTATTACAAAATATTGTCTATATTCCCTGAGCTGTACAATATATCCTTGCAGCTTATTTATTTTATTCATAGTATTTTGTATCGCTGGATTTGGTGGCCCGAGCCTGTAATCCCACCTACTCGGGAGGCTGAGGCAGGAGGATTGCTTGAGCCCAGGAGTTCTGGGCTGTAGTGTACTATGCCTATCAGGTGTCTGCACAAAGTTTGGCATCAATATGGTGACCTCCCAGGAGCGGGGGACCACAAGGTTGCCTAAAGAGGGGTGAACAGGCCCAGGTCAGAAATGGATCAGGTCAAAACTCCTGTGCTGATCATAGTATTTTGTACCTCATAATATCCTACCCATATTTTGTCCCTCCCCACTTCACTCTACCCACTGGTAACCATTACTTTGTTCTCTATATCTGTGAGTCTGTTTCAGTTTTCTTATATTCATTTGTTTTATTTTTTAGATTCCACATACAATTGATAACATACAGTATTTGTCATTCTCTGACTCATTTCACTAAGCATAATACCCTCCAGGTATTATGTATATACATATCACATTTTCTTTATTCGTCCATGATGGACACTTAGGTTGCTTCCATATTTTGGCTATTGTAAATAATGCTGCTACGAACATTAGGGTGCACGCATCTTTTCAAATCAGCGTTTTCATTTTCTGCAGATATATATACCCAGGAATGGAACTGCTGAATTATATAATAGTTCCATTTTTAGTTTTTTGAGGAACCTCCGTATTGTATTGCATAGTGGCTGTACCATTTTACATTCCCACCAACAGTCTACTAGGGTTCCATTTTCTCCACAGCTTCACAAATATTTGTTATTTGTGGTCTTTTTGATGATAGCTATTCTGACGTGTGAGGTGATATCTCATGGCGGTTTTGATTTGCATTTTCTGATGATTTGGTGATGTTAAGCATCTTTTCACATGTCTATTGGCCATTAGTATGTCATCTTTGGAAAACTGTTCAGATCTTCTGCCCATTTTTTAATCAGGTTGTTTGTTTTTCTTATATTGACTTGTGTGAGCTGTTTATCTATTTGGATATTAACCCCTTATCATATTATTTGCAAATATTTTCTGCTATTCAGGTGGTTGTCTCTATTTTGTTGATGGTTTCCTTTGCTGTGCAAAAGGCTTTAAGTTTAATTAGGTCCCATTTGTTTATTTTTGCTTTTGTTTCCTTTGTCTTAGGAGATAGGTCCAAAAAAAATATTGTTAATGATTTATGTCAAAGAGTGTTCTGCCTATGTTGTCTTCTAGGAGTTTTTTGGTTTCCCATTTTACATTTAGATCTTTGATCCATTTTGAGTTCATTTTTGTATATGCTGTGAGGAACTGTTTTAAACTCATTCTTTTACATATAGCTGTCCAGTTTTCCCAGCACCACTTATTGAAGATACTATCTTTTCCCCACTGTATATTCCTGTCTCCTCTGTCATAGATTAATTGACCATATGGGCGTGGGTTTACTTCTGGGCCCTTTAGTCTGTTCCAATGATCTATGTGTCTGTTTTGTGCCAGTACCATACTGTTTTGATAACTGTAGCTTTGTAGTTTAGCCTGAAGTCAGGTAGCATGTTACCTCCAGCTTTGTTATTTTTTCTCAAGACTGCTTTGACAATCCAGGGTCTTTCACAGTTCCATATAAATTTTAGGATTATTTGTTCTAGTTCTGTAAAAAATATCAAGGGTATTTTGATAGGAATTACATTAAATCTGTAGACTGCTTTAGGTAGCAGGCACATTTTAACAACTCTTCCGATCCAAGAACACAGGGTACCTTTCCATTTTTTTGTATCATTTTCAAATTCCTTCACCAGTGTTTTATAGTTTTCAGAGTATAGGTCTTTCACCTGCTTGGTTAAGTTTATTCCTAGGTAATTTTTTTTCTTTTTGATGTAGTTTTAACTGGGATTGTTTTCTTGCTTTCTCTTTCTGATAGTTCATTATTAATATATAGAAAAGCAACAGATTTCTGTATGTTAATTTTGTATCCTGTAACTTTACTGAATTCGTTTATTATTTCTAATAGTTTTTTGGTGGGGACTTCAGGGTTTTCTATACATATTATCATGCAATCTGCAAACGGTGACAGTTTTACTTCTTCTCTTCCCGTCTGGGTGCTTTTATTTCTTTTTCTTACCTGATTGCTGTGAGTAGGACTTCCAATACTATGTTAAATAGAAGTGGCAAGAAAGGGCATCCTTGTCTTGTTCCTGACTTTAAAAGAAAGGCTTTCAACTTTTCACCACTGAGTATGATTTTAGCTGTGGATTTGTCATAAATGGCCTTTATTATGTTGAGATATGTTTCCTCTATACCCACTATAATGAGAGTTTTCATCATGAATTAATGCTGAATTTTGTCAAATGCTTTTCATGCTTTCATTGGGAAGACCATGTGACTTTTATCCTTCACTTTAGTGAGGTGTATCACATTCACTGATTTGAGGATGAAGAGGCTTTTTTATAAGTGAAATTGGTTACAGCTTTTCCCCCACTTTAAAAAACTGGAGCAAATTAGATAATTTTTTTACCTCAACAAACCTACTATATCTCATGCAAAGTGCATAGCTGATTTGTCAGAGTTAAAGCTTTATAATTGCCTGCTCAGATATCAGTATTTCATATTAGAGTCACAGAGGGCAGAATGATGAAGTTTCTAAAGACCCTCAACAGATTAGATGATGCCTACTGCCACTGGAGAAGGCCAGCTGCTTTACTCAGTCCACAAATTCAAATGCTACTCTTTTGGAGAGATAATCTCACAGACACAACCAGAAATCATGTTTAACTAGATATCTGGTCATTCCTTAGCCCAGTCAGGTTGACACATAAAATTAACCATCAAAGTAAAAAACAAAAACAACAACAAAAACTGGATTCATGCTTCTCATATAAAGCGAGAATCTCAAGAACACTAAACTATGGTTCTTACCAAGGACTTGAAACTTAAGTAGTCTAGAATAAGTGATATTTTTACTAAAGTCAAATGAAAGTAGCTCTTCTAGCAAATTTATCACTATTCTCATAGACTGCTTTGCTCTCCTATTAACAGTAGGGTTATTTCAACTACTTTAAGAGGCACATTTTACTAGAAAACAAACATGTTATTTGTTACATTATTTTTTCTTTCTGTACTCCCAGTTTTATGGGTTGAATTATGTTCCTCAAATATTCATATGATGATGTAAACCAATATTCCAGAATGGCATCATAACTGGAAACAGGGTGTTGCCAATGTAATTAGTTAATATGAGGTCATGTTGGAGTAGGATGGGCTCCTAATCCAGTATGACTGGTATCTATATATGTAGCTGTCCGGTTTTCCCAGCACCACTTATTGAAGAGACTATCTTTTCCCCATTGTACATTCTTGCCTCCTTTATCAAAGATTAATTGACCATAAGGTGTCTATATAAAGAAGGGAAGTATGGAAACAGATACACACACAAGGAAAATGTCACATAGAGATGAAGGCAGAGATCATAATGATGCTTCTATAAGCCAAAGAACAACAAAGACTGCCAACAGAACGCCAGATGATATGCGTGAGGGATCAGAGTATCTCTCACTTCCTTCAGAAGGACCCAACCCTGCTAACATTTTAATCTTGGACTTCCAAGCCTGCAGAACTGTGAAACAATAAAGTTCTTTTTTAAGCCACCTAATATATGGTACTTTGTTACAGCAGCCTTAGCAAACTAATATACTCAGTAATGGTTCTTACAATCTCATTTCCTATCACCTTTAAATTGTATTCCCAGTATAAATAGGGTCTGGATTTATAACTCTTAACAATCTGATTATTGACAAAGTAAAAGTGAGACCATCTCCGTTAGTAATTTTTGATAGCAACAAAGTAAAAGTAATTAACATGTGTCCAGGTACTCAAGCCCTAAATTTGACACAAAAATTTTGACATCTTTTGGAAGGATGATGTAGAAAGGAAAAATATCAGATTAACACACAAATAGAAATCGGGCATTTATAGATAAAGACTGCAAAAAACAGGTCCAATGTCACTCAATTAACCTTGTGATGCAAATTATCTCCAATCCCAATATTGATGGATAAACAAAGGTGAATGCGATTTAGTTGGCTGTTATAATAGTGTAAGTATTGATTTAGACCCAATGCCAAAAAAACCCAAAAACAAAACAAAAGCCCATAGGGTTTGTCCTCAAGACTTAGAATGTACATAAACACCAGAAGTTCAACCTGTACCTTTCAATAAGTGCTTCATAATAAGACTTTAAATATTAGATGGTGGCCTTGGATATCATTGCATTTCACATCTGGGAAATAGTAAAACTGTTGGAAAAGATAGGACAATTACTAAAAAAGACTAAATTGAAATATTAATGTGATGACAGTTGTGATTGACACTCAAAATGTACTGGGCCTTGCAAGGGAAACTTCTAGTTAAAAATTTAGACTTTCAGGTTCCAGAGTTGAGCTATTTCTTAGGTTTGGATGAGATAGGACTTCATAAGGAACCACCAAATGATATTTCAATAGTTAACCATTTGAAAACGCAAGCAATAAGGACAACACAATTGGTAAATTAATGTATGGCTAAAAAATATTTGTAAATTGCTAATTAGGAAACTAATTTCACCATTCACCATTGGTATGATACATTCAAAGGTTAATCCCTCAAAGCAAATAAAAGTCCTGACTTTTAAAAATTCAATAATTCTGTTATTTGTCATTCTGACAAATGCTTTGCTTTGTATTTTACTGTGTATTTGCTGGGTATTTATCGATAGACTGCTGTAACCTGCCCAGAGAAAGATACTAACAGCAATGAAAATCATTAGAAATTGCAGTGCTACTATTATATAGTAACACAGGGAGGAGACTATAAAGGCAGATGCAAATTGCCAGCTTTAGAACTTCAGAAGATAAGAATTGCATCTTTCCCAATTTCTGTGAGAAAGTAGGAGCCTAACCTGGGTGGGAGTCTCTCTTCAAGTTGCAAAATCACCTTTTGACATAAAGAAATGAGAAGTTTTTTTTTTTTCTTTTAGATAAAGCCAAGAAGCTAACATAGATGGTCATCCCAATCACCAAGTGAATTTAAGATGAACTATGCATGACAAATGATATTATCAAGTTTTTATTTGAAGATTAGTTATTGTTTATCTTGAGAGCATGTATGTAATGGGTTGTGTCTGCTTGGCTATATAAAGGGGAAGATTTCCTTCTGTCTTTGTGATGTCTTAGTAGGTTGTCTTTGATGTGCACCACATTTTTGTTTGATGTTTATTCAAGAATAAAACTGTTTCTTTCTCTTCTGGTTTTGTAGAGAGATTTTCTGAGTTGGGAAAATATTTCATTTTTAATTCGATTTACCCAACATATGATACCAAAACTTTACAGAGTTATTCTAGAAGAATAAAGAACAGACCAACCTCACTTACAGATAGATATATACAAAATCCTTAAATAAATGGTAAAGGATGAGTGATAAAGTATGCACATGGATATCCACTGCTGCACAATTTACAATAACAAAGACTGCAAAAATGTATTTTTTAACAACTCACAGAACTTTATAAGACATTCATTTAAGTATGCAGCCAATGAAGTAACATTTTAAAGAATGATGTGGGGTATAGAAATTAGTATTGAATTTTTAATTCTTGATCTGATTTTACCTTTCTGTTTATCTTCATCTACTACTGCTCTTGGTCTCAGTCCACTTGGTTTTCATACCACACTTCCAACTGCCTCTAAAACTTTCAGCTATTGATTCTCTCAGTCTTTTGTTATGCCTGTGTCCTCTGGGGGCAACACTCAGTCAGGATAATCTGACTTCAGCCTCTTCTGCACAGTTCCTTTAATGAAAAATATTTTTAAGATAAAGTAGGATTGATATTGAAATTATTGGAAGATCCACATGTGATGGAAAAGGTTGTCTACAGAATTTCACAATATATAATCAATATACATAAATTTGAAATATTTTCACCATTTCTAGGTAGAATATCTGAACATAGCTTTTGAAAGGAAATCTGAGCCACGTATTATCTCCCACCATTCTGAGATGTTGAACATGGTAACCACTAATGTCCACTAAACTAAGTAGAGATGCTGGTCAGTGAGGTCCCTTCTGCTGCTGCTCTTGGGGAAGCTCTATTACCAATCTGACACTTCCTTACTTCCATCAAATGCCTTTGCTTTATTTATTTATTTATTTTTTAACATTTTTGACCCCAACCAGACCTGGTTAACTTGTTCCAGATCCAGACTTAACAACTGTGAACCCTCCATTATTTCTTTGAAGGCCAGGCACATAGTAAGTCCTTAATATTTTTTAAATAACTACAAAGAAAGAAAAGAGGGAAGGAGGGTATGATGGAAAAAGGAAAGCAAGGGAGGGAGGATCTCTGGGCAAGACCTTACAATAGACTGTACCAAAACTACAAATGAGGAGTATTCCATGTCCTCAAGATCTTTTCTATATATTTTCCACAAGTATGGGAAAATTATGAATTTATTCAATGACAATCTATACTTTAACTTCAAATTAAAACATAGATACAATATATAAAATATATTTCAGACATAATTTAAATTAACTAATAATATTTCCATGAATAAACTAGCATTTGCAAGGTTTTTATATGGAAGGCTCGGGATAAAGAGTGCCAAAAGTGATGGCCTAGAAATTTTACTTTAAAAATTCCACTTAATTAAGATATTTATATATATTTTTAAAAGATCATGCTTCATCTCCAAAGTATTTGATGTTTGGATTGACTCAAGCCGCCTTTTGGAAATCTTTTTTTAAATCAAACTTGCCATTCTACTAAGTTATTGTAAGTATTAATACAGATAATTTGTGTTTTAATTTGTCATGACAAATAGATTAAAGTTCCTTTTGTAGATATTTCTCCCATTTTTAAATAATTATATTAAATAAAGATAAAACTTTGAGCATTAAATTGATGTGACTGCTCAATTAAAATACATGAAATATGAACTATTTTAGGCAACTGGTTCTTGATAATTTGGCACCAGAATAAATTAAAAACTATTTGTTGGCTGATCTGGAGATTCATTCAATTTTTTATCTTCTCTGAATCCTACTTTTTATGTTGTTATGACTAATGAACAGAATTTATTATGATATTTTTTAATATACATATAATGCTTAATATAACAGTCCCAAAGCCTTCAATATTTTCTGTTCTAGACTATTCCAATTCTCTATTATTTCATTCTGCCAAGAAAAATGTTAATGTATACTTCCCATTTCAATAATTAATGGGTAAGTTAATAAAAATTATCAAGAAAAATACCTTGTCCCCAAGGAATTCATAAACTAGTTCATGTAAAAACTAGTTATTTAACATTATCTGAGAAGTAACACAGCACAATAGTTAAGAGCTTGAATTCTGGACTTAGACAACCCAGGCTCAACACTGTTCTGTGTTATACCATGGTGGGCAGGATCAACTCCCCATCCCGAACTGGTTCAGATGTCAAGACTGATGATGCCACAATCACCCACAACCAAAAATGTATAATGTTTTATAACTCGTGTTACGAGGCTTTCTCAGGAGAGGAAGGGAGCATCCAAGCCTGTCTTAAACGTCTTGAGCTAAAGGAGCTTTGGTTTTTATTGTGGTCAGGGGCTGTGGCTGGGGTGAGGATTCCAATGTGTGGACAGAGGTTTATGTTTCAACCTCCCTCCCTCTGTTGCCAAGAGAAAACACCTGTACTTTCTTACTGACTTGTCCAGATGTGGAGCAAGAGGGGATGAGAGAGGTTTGGGGCCTGAATGATATCAGCAATCAGCACGAAAATGGAGTCAGACTCTTAATCACAAAAACCTAACTCCATTACTTCCTAGCTGCAGGACTGTGGGTAAATTACTTTACTCGCTATAATAGCAAACCCTTCCTCATAGATTTGTTTCACTTACTTGATAAATAAAATGGGGATATATGAATTTTTACCACATAGTTATTGTGGGGATTAAATGGGTATATGAATATATATATATATTTATATATATATATATATATATAAATATATATATACTTTTTTTTTTTTTCCTTAGAAACTTTTCTGGCCTGTAGAATGATCTCAGAAGTGATTTTCCTTCTTATGAAACCATTATGTGCTAGGCCCTTTGTGCTAAGCAATTAACTATGTCCATTTAACTGCCATCACAAGCTCACACTGTTACTGGCAGAAAGCTAAAAATGACTAGAATTAGTGCCATAAATTACAGAAAGGGACAGTTTTGATTTAGAGAAGGGAAAGCTTAATTATAACCATGGAGCCGTTAAAATGTGAGGTCCACTTTGAAGGCTGAGTAGTGCTTTCGCAGGGAGGGAAGTAGAGAAAACTATTTTTCAGACAGAAGGAATAGCATAAACAAAAAAACTGAGGTATGAGAAGTGTAAGGAATGGAATGGAATGAAAACTAGAGTGCAGGCTTTGTGGGGAGGACTGGATATCCACAGTATAGCCAGTGACCTGTGAAAGAATTCTATTAAATTGCCAAATTGTGCATTATAAATTATAAAATCTATAGGAGATTTCAAAAATAGAAGTGAATGGAAATGGAAACAACTGAAGAACCATTCATAAACGTGATACAATTTAATATCTAAGTTCATGGAATTTCCCTAGATCAAAAAAGTCAGTCAAGTACATTCCACATAATAGTAAACACAAAGACAATATATGTCTGGGGCTGGAAAAGACCTTCTTGATCTAGTCAGAAAGTATATGTGGGGAGAATGTAATGAATAAATTTGGTGAAAACTATGGTATAATATTTCCAATATTCATCAAAGTGTGGAAGGCTTTAGGATGATGGCACATAACAGATTGAAAGATACGGAAAAGTTCTGCCTATGAATGTGGTCAGGAAGTCTACTGTCCACTCTATTTTAGCAACAGTTTTTTCTTCTTAGTTTACAGTAGTAAAAAAAAAAAATGAGGTCCTAGATCTCATAAAACCTACGATCTAACAATGAAGACAGAAAATAAATGAATAAAGAGATAGGACAATTTCAGCTGTAAATATTATGAAGTAAACAAAACAGGACGAATGATGGAAAGTGAGTTGGGACATGTGGGGAATTTTAGAAAAGCTCTGCTGGAAATTTGATATGAAACTTCAATGACAAGACAAGGTCAGTTATGCAAAGATCTAGGGAAGAATATTCAGATACAACATGGTTATGGGGGAAAACAGTATGAGGTGAGGTGGTCTTCAATTAGTGCATGAGAAACTATAATAAAATAAGAATGTGTAAACAGAACACTCCTTTAGAGGAGAAACAAATTGGATTGCATAACTGGATAACTAGATATAGGGATGAAGAAGAAATAATATGCAATTAAGATACCAAAAAGAGAAAGCAGAAAAGATCTAATAATAATTGAGTGTCTGTGTGATTTAATATACATTTTCCAAATAAGCTTTATAGTAACAATTCTATCAGCACGGACCCCAGAGACGGGCATGAGACGCTAAGGCTGCTGCGGCAGCCACCAAGAAGCCTGTGAGCAAGCACAGGTCACTATCCACACCGCCCCTCCTGGGAGCCTGTGCAGCCCGCCACTGCCAGGGTCCCGTGATCCAGGCACAACTTCCCCGGGAGAACACATGGCGCGCCTCAGGCTGGTGCAACGTCATGCAGGCCTCTGCCACCGCAGGCTCGCCCCGCATTCCGTACCCCTCCCTCCCCCAGGCCTGAGTGAGCCACAGTGCCCGAATCAGCTGCTCCTTTAACCCTGTCCTGTCTGAGCAAAGAACAGATGCCCTCAGGTGACCTACACGCAGAGGCGGGTCCAAATCCAAAGCTGAATCCCAGGAGCTGTGTGAACAAAGAATTGAAAGGGAAATTTCTCCCAGCAGCCTCAGAAGCAGTGGATTAAATCTCCACAATCAACTTGATGTACCCTGCATCTGTGGAATACCTGAATAGACAACGAATCATCCCAAACTGAAGGGGTGGACTTTGGGAGCAATGATATATATTTTTTTTCCCCTTTTTCTCTTTTTGTGAGTGTGTATGTGTATGCTTCTGTGTGTGATTTTGTCAGTATAGCTTTGCTTTTACCATTTGTCCTAGGGTTCCGTCTGTCCGTTTTTTTTTTTTATTACTTAAAAAACTTTTTCTCTTAATAATTATCTTTTATTTTAATAACGTTATTTCATTTTATTTTATTTTACTTTATTTTATCTTCTTCTTTCTTTTTTTTCTCCCTTTTATTCTGAGCCATGTGGATGACAGGCTCTTGGTGCTCCAGCCAGGCGTCAGGGCTGTGCCACTGAGGTGGGAGAGCCAAGTTCAGGACACTGGTCCACAAGAGACCGCCCAGCTCCACGTAATATCAAACAGCGAAAGTCTCCCAGTGATTTCCATCTCAACGCCAAGACCCATCTCCACTCAACGACCAGCAAGCTACAGTGATGGACACCCTAGGCCAAACAACTAGCAAGACAGGAACACAACCCCATGCATTAGCACACAGGCTGCCTAAAATTATAACAAGGCCACAGACACCCCAAAACACACCACCAGACGTGGACCTGCCCACCAGAAAGACAAGATCCAGCCTCATCCACCAGAACACAGGCACTAGTCCCCTCCACCAGGAAGCCTACACAACCCACTGAACCAACCTTAGCCACTGGGGACAGACACCAAAAACAATGGATACTACGAACCTGCAGCCTGCAAAAAGGAGACCCCAAACACAGTAAGTTAAGCAAAATGAGAAGACAGAGAAACACACAGCAGATGAAGGAGCAAGGCAAAAACCCAACAGACCTAACAAATGAAGAGGAAATAGGCAGTCTACCTGAAAAAGAATTCAGAATAATGATAGTAAAGATGATCCAAAATCTTGGAAATAGAATGGAGAAAATACAAGAAACGTTTAACAAGGACCTAGAAGAACTAAAGAGCAAATAAACAATGATGAACAACAAAATAAATGAAATTAAAAATTCTCTAGAAGGGATCAACAGCAGAATAACTGAGGCAGAAAAACGGATAAGTGACCTGGAGGATAAAATAGTGGAAATAACTACTGCAGAGCAGAATGAAGAAAAAAGAATGAAAAGAATTGAGGACAGTCTCAGAGACCTCTGGGACAACATTAAACACACCAACATTCGAATTATAGGGATCCAAGAAAAAGAAAGGGACTGAGAAAATATTTGAAGACATTATAGTTGAAAACGTCCCTAACATGGAAAAGGAAATAGTTAATCAAGTCCAGGAAGCACTGAGAGTCCCATACAGCATAAATCCAAGGAGAAACACAACAACACACATATTAATCAAACTATCAAAAATTAAATACAAAGAACAAATATTAAAAGCAGCAAGGGAAAAACAACAAATAACACATAAGGAAATCCCCATAACGTTAACATCTGATCTTTCAGCAGAAACTATGAAAGCCAGAAGGGAGTGGCAGGACATATTTAAAGTGATGAAGGAGAAAAACCTACAACCAAGATTACTCTACCCAGCAAGGATCTCATTCAGATTTGACAGAGAAATTAAAACCTTTAGAGACAAGCAAAAGTTAAGAGAATTCAGCACCACCAAACCAGCTTTACAACAAATGCTAAAGGAACTTCTCTAGGCAGGAAACACAAGAGAAGGAAAAGACCTACAGTTAACAAACCCAAACCAATTAAGAAAATGGTAACCTAAGTGTCCATCAACAGATGAATGGATAAAGAAGATGTGGCACATATATACAATGGAATATTACTCAGCCATAAAAAGGAACGAAACTGAGTTATTTGTAGTGAGGTGGATGGACCTAGAGCCTGTCATACAGAGCGAAGTAAGTCAGAAAGAGAAAAACAAATACCGTATGCTAACCATATATATGGAATCTAAAATAAATAAATAAATAAAAAAGGTGATGAAGAACCTAGGGGCAAGATGGGAATAAAGATACAGAACTACTAGAGAATGGACCTGAGGATACGGGGAGGGGGAAGGGGAAGCTGGGACAAAGTGAGAGATTGGCATGGACATATATATACACTACCAAACGTAAAATAGATAGCTAGTGGGAAGCAGCCGCATAGCACAGGGAGATCAGCTCCGTGCTTTGTGACCACCTAGAGGGCTGGGATAGGGAGGTTGGGAGGGAGGGAGACGCAAGAGGGAAGAGATATGGGGATATATGTGTATGTATAGCTGATTCACTTTGTTATAAAGCAGAAACTGACACACCATTGTAAAGCAATTATACTCCAATAAAGGTGTTAAAAAAAAACAGTGAGGGGGAGGAAGAGATCAGATGGTGGAGTAAGAGGGCATGGATCTTACCTCCCTCAATGAACACATCAAAAACATATCTACATGTGGAGCAATTCTAACTGCAAACTAAATGGAAACTGGCAGAAAGACTCCTGTACAACCAAGGCTGTAAGAAAAATCCACATGTAATTGGGCAGGAAGGGAAGTGAAGCAATCGGGTCCTGACCTGTGCCCCTGGGAGGGGACTCAGAGAAAAAGGGAGATTATACAGAGATCCTCCCTGGGGAGTGAGCATTTCAAGCCACATATTGGGTGTCCCAGCCATGGGGTCTAACACAGAAAACACAAGTCCCCTTAGCTGGTTGGAGGGCTAGTGGGATTAACAGGAGGGCTGAGGAAAGCCTGGGCTCTGCTTTTGAGTGTGTGCACACATGCTTGCCCCTGAAGCAGGGTGGAGAGGGTGAACTGAAACTGCAAAAGAGATAAGAGGCTGGCCGGTTTCCTGCCACCACTGCCATTGTGCACGCCCCAGCCTGAGCTGAGCGAATGTTCCAGCCCCACTTGCTTCTTGGTGCAGGTCCACACTGGGATGAGGGCCCAGCTGTGAGGCACAGAGGCAGCTCACATCTGGAGAGATGTCTGAGCAGGGCAGGGTCAGCCATCACTGGTACTTATACAGGCAGCACAAGAGAAGTAGCCCCATCTTTGTTTGTGGCCAGAGCACCACAGTCTGTGCCTTGACACACGTCAAGAGCCCACGTAGGCACTGCCTGTCCTGTGGTATACCCACACCAGAGCAAGGGTGGCAGAGGCCAAGGGGAGAGCCCGGCTGTGAAGGACAAAGGAGACTCAGACCCAAAGCAGTGTCTGAGCAGGGCATAGGCAGCTATTAATGGCACTTACATAGGCAGCTCATCAGAAGCAGTCTGGATCGCAGACCCCAGCCAGATCACCACAGTGTGCACCCCAACACATGCCAAGTGCCCACACCAGCCCCTCTTGCTCCAACACTGATCCCCTCTGGGGCAAGGGTGTCATGCTGGGAGGAGGGAGAGCAAACAAAAGGAATGAATCTAGCTCCGAGCCAACCCTCAGGGCTTTTGCTCCAGCAACTTGGGACCCAACCTTGGCCCCAATAGGGCAGTGATGGCCACTGAGCAGAAGAGAAGCCCCTGCTTAAAAACTGGCTCTGGCTTCTAATCCTTCCATCTCCAAGCCCATCTCCTACCAAGGTGATAGCTGTCAGCACACCCTGAGGAAAGATGTGATTTGTGTTCACATCAAATCCAGCTCTCCCACCAAAGCCACTGGGCACATCCAGACTGTATAGGGATGTTCTCACATAAAGACACTCCTTCAAGTCCACAATAGGTAGCTTTTTCACCTAATTTCATAGAGACAGAGAAAGTTAAGCAAAATTAGAAGACAGAAATTGGTCTCAATTGAAAGAGCAAGAAAAAAAACCTGAAAAAAAATACACAATGAAATAGAAATAAACAATTTACCAGATAAAAAATTCAAGGCATTAGTAATAAGAACGCTAACTGAATTAGGGAAAAGAATGTATGAACACAGTGAGAATTTTAACAAGGAACTAGAAAATATAAAAAAGAACCAGTCAGAACTGAAGAATACAATAACTGAAATGAAAATGACACTAGAAGGAACTAACAGCAGACTAGGTGATACAGAAGAATGAATACACGGTCTGGAAGACAGAATAATAAAAATCACCCAATTGGATAAAAATTTTAAAAAATTAATGAAAACAGTTTAAGGGATCTTTGGGATAACATCAAGCATACCAACATTAACGTTATATATGTCCCAGGAGGAGAAGAGAGAGAGGGTCAAAAATATTTGATATTTGGTATTTGATAAAATTATTGCTGAAAACTTCCCAAAGCTGAAGCGCAGAGGGTCCCAAACAAGACGAATCCAAACAGACTCACACTAAGACATATCATGATTAAAATGGCCAAAGGTAAAGAGAGAATTCTAAAGGCAGCAAGAGAAAAACAGAGTCATATATAAGGGCACCACCATAAGGCTATCAGCTGATTTTTCTGCAGAAACTTTGCAGGCCAGAAGGGAGTGGCATGATATATAAAAATCTCAAAGGGAAAAACCTGTAACCTAGGATACTCTACCCAGCAAGATTATCATTTAGAATTAAAGGAGAGAGAAAGAACTTCTCAGACAAGCAAAAATGAAAAGAGTTAATTAATACTAAACCTACCCTAAAAGAAATGTTAAAGGGTCTTCTTTATGTGGGAAAGAAAAGGCTATAACAAGAAGTAAGAATCTATAGGGAAGGAAAAATCCCATTAGTAAAGGCAAATATATAGTAAAGGCTGAGGATCAACCACTTACATAAGCTAGTACAAAGATTAAAAGATAAAAAATTGTAAAATCAACTATGACTACAATAATCAGTACAGCACAGGGAAAGTGAGGGTAAAATTAAGACATTCCCAGATTAAAAAAAGCTGAGGGAGTTCATAGCATTTGGCCTGTCCTGCTAGAAATTCTCAAGAAATTCCTACTGGTTGAAATGAAAGGACAGTAGATAGAAACTCAAAGCCATATAAAGAAAAAAAGATCTAAATAAAGGTAAATACACAGGCAATTATAAAAGCTAGTACTATTTAAACAATGGTTTGTAACTGTACTTTTTGTTTTCTAAATGATTTATGGGACTAATACACTTAAAAAAAATTATTAGTCTAAAAGTTAGTATTATTTTAACTTTGGTTTGTAGCTCCACATTTTGTTTTCTACATAATTTAAGAGAGTAACACATTTAGAAACAATTATTAGTTTTGTTTTTGGACATACAATTATTAAGGTGTAATCTTGTGGCATCAATAAATGAAGAGTGGAGATAGAGGTGTAAAGGAGCAATTTTTTATGCTATTGAAGTTAAGATTGTACAAATTCAATTTGGAGTGTAATCGTTCTAGGACGTTAAATGGATACCCCATGGATACCTAACTTTACAACCCTAGGTACTAGAAAATGACGATCAAACTAAACTTTACACACCTAGAACCCCATGAATGAAGGAGAGGATGGGCCCCCTTAAGAAAGGATCCCAGTGCAGTAGTAAAACCATGTATTTTAATATTTCCCCCAACCTTCCCCAAAGGGACCTACAGTCCTTGACCAGGGTAACTGTGCTTTGGGGGAAAGGGGACTTTCGGGGACTATTAAGCACCATCTATGAACTGACTAATTCCAGGAGACCCAAAATGTCACTGCCTCTACTTAGGAAAACAGTAAACCAAAACAATACCTCATTCTGGAGGGACTGCCGCATTTAAAACCACCAAGGACTTGAAGGAAGCAGAGGTGATAATTTCTACCACATTCCCATTTAACTAGCCTATCTGGCCAGTGAAGAAAACAGATGGATTTTAGAGAATGACAGTGGGTTTTTGTAAACTTAACCAGATAGTGACTCCAATTGCAGCTGCTAAATCAGATGTGGTTTCAGAACACATCCTCTGGTACCTAATATGTAGTCATTGATCAAATACTTTTTCCTTGATAGCTGTTAATAAAGACCACCAGGAGCAGTTTGTTTTAGCTGCAAAGCCAGCAATACACCTTCGCTGTTCTACCTCAGGGGCATATCAACTCTCCCGCTCTATGTCATAATTTACTTTGGAGGCTCTTGATTACCTTTCTCTTCTACAAGACATCACATTGGTCAGTTATTTTTATAGCATTATGCTGACAGGACCTAGATAGCAAGAAGTGCAAATACTCTAGACTCATTGGTAAGACACTTGCATGCCAGAGGGTGGGAAATAAATCTGACAAAAATTTAGAAGGCTTCCACCTCAGTGAAATTTCTAAGGGTCCAGCATGTCAAGTGTGAAGCATGTGAAGATACCCCTTCTAAGTTATAGGTTATGGGTTATGTTGCATTTGTCCCCTCCAACAATCAAGAAAGAAGCAGAATGCTTAGTGGGTTTCATTAGATTTTGGAGGCAACATATACCTCATTTCATTGTTCTACTCCAGTTCATTAACGGAGTAACCCGAAAAGCTGCTTGTTTTGTGTGGGGCCCAGAACAGGAGAAGGCTCTGCAACAGGTCCAGAGTCAGTGCAAGCTGCTCTGTCACTTGGGCCATATGATCCAGCAGATCCAATAGTTATTGAAGTGGCAGTGACAGATAAAGAAAGCCGATACTCGAACTAATAAATGAGCTAAGCACTGTTTCAGGACACAGGACCGTAACAGACAAGTCAACTGTATTTCTATGTATTAGATAAACACACCAATTAAAAATGAACAAAATATACTTTAGAAAAATGCAAATTAAAACCATAATAAGATACCATTTCATACTCACTAGCTTATTTATAATAAAAAATACAGACAATCTTAAGTGTTGGCAAGGAGACCTCATACGTTGCTGATGAGAATGTAAAATGTTACAGTTTGGAAAACAGTTTAGCTTCCTCACACTAATCAGAAAGTACAGACTTTTGAATATTTTGGAATTTACTTAGTTTATATTCTATGGAAACTCTCACATAAACATAAATTATTGACCTCAAAAGCTTCTGAGAGTGGCCACTGTAATTCTAAATTATCTTTGGTGGAATTATGCTATTTAGAGTGATAATTCAATAAATGACCATTATAATTAAATTATAATTTAAACAGCCTGGCTTGGAGAGGGCATGGAGTTCTGTTTAAACTGAGAAAAACTCATGAGAGTCTAGGAAAGGTCAGTCTAAAAGTTTCTTATGCAACTTGTCTTGGACATTCACAATCAAGGACTCCTAGCATATACAAAGTTTGGAAGGGAGGTTTCTCACAGAACAAGAGTCTCAAAGACAAAGCAAGACAGCCTGAGGAAAATTCTCACAGGTGTCTATAAGTTTTGTCCAAAAGTTGTTGTTCTGAAGAGTTACAGTCTGAAATCCTCAGGCCCAAGAGCCAGCTCAAGAAATAAATTTATCAAGATCATCTTTTTCCCTAGGAACATCTTACAGACTTAACACTAAAAAACTGATGAAGACTGACAAATAGTAGTGTTGACAATACCAATACCATTTTCCACCAAAGATAAAAGTCTTTCAAATAAGAACAGAAAACCAAAGGATTCCTAAAAGGGATCTTACTTCGTTGGAGACGATAAATAAAGCCTCACATTTGGTCTGACCTCAATGAAAAGAAAATAGAAATCAGAACATCATGAGAAACAGCCTTTTCTTCCAGTTGAACAGACCCCTGAGTGAGTCTCAAGCTGCCTCACTGGAAAACACTACTTTTGAGTCAAGAGTCTTGGGTTGCACAGTTAGGGAGTCTCATATGGATCTTGGTGTAACCTCCAAATTGTTGAATTTCCCAAAGCATCAGGGGAAAACCTGTTACCAAAGCTAAACGTATCAGAATTACATAATTAAGGAAGAATGCCACTGGAATGGATTTTAATATGTCAATTTGGCTAAGCTGAACTATGGTACACAGAATTCCCTTTCTAGTATGCTTCTGATTAGGGTAGCTACAAATGATATTCTCTTAAGAAGGCTGGAGGACAAAGGCAGCAGTACTTTTGTAACAAGCAAACAACTTCCCCATTATTCATTGAAACATTACCACATACAGCTGAGAAGCAATTTGGTAGACAGGATTGAAGTTTCTAATCAGTTGGCTTTCAGTGAATCAAAAGAGCCTGAATTAATCAACTAGAAAACCTTTAAACATTAGACCTTTAATAAATTAAGAGATTTTAGCCCATGGACAGCAAGCTTCAGCCTGTACATTTGAGATTCCACCCTCCTTGTGATTTTTCCTTCCTTTCCTGACTGCCTTCCCCATGGATTTTAGATTTACTTAGCCAGTATTAACAACTATAAGCCAGTTCTTTAAAATAAATGCATACTTATATAAAAACAGATACACTGCTTATAATAAATACATGTAAGAAATGCATATGCCTTATAACTAATACACATATTTATTACGTATATGTATATATGTGTATGTATACTTGTGTGTGTGTGTGTGTGTGTGTGTGTGTGTGTATCCTATAAGATGTTCTTTTTCTCTAGTTGAACCCTTTCCAATACACTCATCTCACCAGTCTTTGCTATATTTCAGAAAGGGGAAGTTAGTAGAAATGATATATTACTCTGAGGTCTGAGCTTAAGTGGCTTAAGTTTCTAAGTACAGAAATGAACGTACTCTAGCAAATGTTTTGAAAGAACAATTTCAGATTGGCGGACAGAGCAAAGAAAGATTCTTGAAACAAGTCATAAGTAAACTGTTATTTCATTAAGTGAGTTTTTGCTCAGGTAATAAGGACTACATAACTTACATAATTTCATCAATTCGATATTAGGTAATTATTTAAATAATGTAAAACAATATATATCTTCCTTTTCAACATGTATCCCTTCATGCAATATTATTCTACTACTAACATAAATATTGTGAGATCATCTTTGAATATTTAGTTTCAAATTCTGACAAAATCATGTAACTCTGGTACTCTAAGCACATGTCTTATGCTGGAAAAATCATCGGTATTCTTAAAAAAATAACTACGGGTTTCCTTGCTGCCATTACCATAAGGGTAGGAGGTGGCAATTTAACAATTTTCTCTCTGTGACTAGTTATCCATTATTTGTTTGGTTTATGTGTTGTTCCAGGACACCCAGACAGGGCTGTAATTGATAGAGATTGATCCACCATTGAGTGATGCAGGCTGCCGCTGATGTCGTACTCTCTGCTGATGTCCGTTTTATATATTTAGTGGGTTGGTAAGTTTATAGCTCAGATTTACTCTTGTGATATTTTTTAGTTTATCTAAATATGCCTTTATTTTTAAAAATATCCACTCATACGTCTAATGATTCTCAGATTCGTTGGTTCTAAAAAAAGCAAATGCTTTCCAGAATTGGTGGGAGAAAAGGAGACTCCTTGGGGAGGGGGGGATGTTGCTTCTCACTCAAAAGATTTGAGTTCTTTCATTTTGGTGTAATGGAAAGAATTTTTGATTTGGAATCAGAAGATCTGAATTTGAGGCCTTGCCATTTAAGTATCAATTTAAGTATCAGCTCTCTGAGCATTTAATAGTATTTTAGGAGTATTTCAAAAATACAAAAATTATTTCTTAATTTCCTTATTTATAATGTCTGGATAACAGTCATTTTATCTATCAGGACTATATTGATTACATACATATAAGACAATATATATGAAAATAATTGTTCTTAAAGTGCTATGAAAATACATAGTCATATTTCATATTGAGATTTTTTTTATCCAAAAATAGTAATCATTATTAAAATTAACTGTGTCCAACATGCCATGAAATCTTTTACGTGCTTTACAAATATTCTATTTTCACTATAACCCTATGAAGAAAGTACAATTATTATCCCAATTTCACAGATGAAGGAAATGAGACTTTTTTCCAAGGTCATGTAACTGACAAGTGATACTTTCTAGTAATTCTAAGGATGGAAGATTGTGTTTTTCACCCAAAAATTAGTTCCTCAGTCAGGTAATACATATCACTTAACTGATTAGTATATCACAAAAATGTGCCTAAAATAGTATTGCATCTTTGTTTGCTGTCTTTGCCAAGTAAACTCAGAGGTAGAATAAACTGGAAAACATGCTATTGGCTGTATACCTAGAATCCCTGCTTACACTTCTTGCAGTTATTTATCTATAACAGATGATCAGGAATTTTCCAAAAAAGCTAGAAATATTCATAGTTCTCAACACATGCAGCAATTGTTATCTTGACAGAAATCATGTGAAACTCCGAATTTTTGTTTCTGACTAACTTCTATAAGCTAGAGCTCACAGGGTTTGTGTAAAAAAAAATCACTTCTACAAATGTCAAAAACATTACAATTCAACTTGTGCTATCAACCCCGTAACGCTAGCTCCATCCCTGATTCAATCTAAAGCAAAAGAAATGATACATTTTAAAAACATCCAATCTAGTAGGATAGGCTTTAAAAACACATTTTAATTATGTGTTTTAAAATTAAATGATGTGAGAAAGTATAGAAACCTAATTTATCAATTTTTCCACTATGAGTGACATAATCAACCTTGATAATGATGTAAATTAAACATTACTGGAGAAAATTTTTGTCTATTATGGCCCAAAAATGAAAGATCAAAGAAGATACAATGGCATGGTAGAATGACTCAAAATCTAATATATTTTGTTAGTTAACATTCAGAAATATATGATTACCAAACTACCAAGTAATAATATTATCTATGGTAGCGATGCAAAGGACCTCTGGAGCTTGACCTAAAAAATAATGGGACATTTTTTAAGTCTACAAATTAGTGATTATTTGCAGTCTAAATCTAAATCCTTAAACAATACAATGCATTTGAGAATTTGAAACAGAATCATATTTGTGCTCCTAAAAGTTTCTAACCTTATCTTAGCCCGCAGAAATACATGTTTTAGAATAAGAATGGCAAGACACACAACCCAGATGACTAGGAAATGCTTTGTCAGGAAATATGCAAAGAGACAGCTGAAATATGTAAGCTTAGGCTGCAAACAAGCTATTGGGACAGGAAACACATCTGTTGGAGGAGACTGCTTGTCAATATTTTCTGCATAATCACAAATAGATTAATGCATTATCACATTTAGGTAGGTGTTCTATGGGAATATTATTTTCTCTAAACTGAGCCAATTCTTTTCTATTCCATCTCTCATACATGTAACAGCAAAGTTATGTATTTTGAAAAGATTGTTTCCAAGAAGACAGATAAGCTCTTTTAAGGTTTTAATGGCTTGTATAAATGTCTGCCTTGAAGCTGTAAAGATATAGCACAATTCATATCTTCCTGAACATATTTCAAAAGTAAAATTCTAAAGCATAAGTGAAGGGCCTTATAAGGGATCCAATGCATTAAATCACTAGAGGAAATTCACCTCATTTTTTTAAACTTTATTAAATGCTTTGTGATAATGACTGAGTGAGCCTCCAAAAGAAATCTAAAGGAGTGCCATCAGACTCTGCCTTTAGTCATGATCTAGTGTAAATTAGTATCCAAATAAAATTTTTAAAAACACAGATTTCCTACTTATCACATTTTTGGAATTACTTTATGTAGAATCTATAAAATACAATTTTCAAAATTAAAAACATGACCCTCACACAAATACAGAACAATATATGTCAAAGATACTTATTCAAAACATTAATCAATTTAGGAACTAGTAAGATGGTAAAGATGGTTCAAAAAATAATTTGAGAAATGAAGATTTATGTAATCACCTAGTCAAAGGAATGCTAAATTAAATATGTTAATAGACAAAAAAGGTTGAAATTCTAAACAACATTAAAAATATAGCATTGTAATTAGCTTTTCTACTAGACAGAAATCCACCAGTTAACGTGTAACTCCATAACGTCTGGGTGCTAATCACATAATAAATAGCAAAGATAAACACAAGTGCATTTTCCTATGTAATTAATAATAGTTCAGGGAATCTGTTAAACGATGCTCCATTATGACAGTGCAAGGAAATTAAGTCATCTTCTTGCTTTATTTAGGAATGTTAGTTACACACATACACACACACATATACACATACACACTTCTCCCCTTTAACAACCCACATAATGGATACTATGTGATAATTACAGAAAGCAAACAATTTTCAGAGACACATAGAAAGCATTCTGTCAGGGAAATCCAAATAAAACTGCATGACATTTTAAGAAGTAGGAAGGTCGCTATAGTTTATACTATATAAATATAAAAATGACCTTATTTATACTCACTGTAAACCTAAGTATAGTAAACATTGAATAAACTTTAAATTGAATATAGAAAAAAATTTTGCTGAGCAAGAGGAATGTTTCATTAAAATATTAACATCGAATGTGTTTGTTTTTCTACATTGATGACAGAATTTAGGGTGAAACCTTTGCTGTCACAACACTCTGGACAGCAACTGTGGTTGCAGAACTGCTTAATGACCAGGTAGAGTAACATAAAATGTTACTCTTAATCTATGAATTCCCATAAAGTTAGTTTGACACCCCTAAGTCTTAGAGTAACAGATAACTTTCAAATAATTTCCAAACTGTATATTAAATGTACACAACCAAAATGCTTGCTAGTAGTTATGATTGCAAGATAATTGCCAAGACAATTCGTTATGCTTGACATCACAATGAAAGAGATATAACTGGTCAATATTTTTATATGTCCCTTAACTTAATTGGCTGAATATTTTTCAATTTCAGTTGATTGACCAAATTTGGAATACTTTTCATTCTTCTTAAAAAATTAAAATTAAATGAACATCACAATACAAATTTTTTAAGTTTGGATAACTTTAAAAATCCACTACATTTGTATACTAAGATTTAAGCACAGTAAAAAAAAGGGGGGGGAGGGACTAGATCATTATCTGCATAAAAATTCCCTTTTATTGACCTGTGATGGTCACAATCCTTCAATAAATATTAATAGTTATCAATATCCCTTACAAGACTTGGTGCTCATAAATTTATACAGTTGCCAAATAAGTAATACCAAATTCCCTTTTCCAAGTACTTCATGTATGATAGATGCTATTTTATCTCTCTAGTATATTAAATCAATTTATTTTAGGGAAAAATTGTATAAAAATTAAAATTGATATTTAACTAACACTTATTTCACTGCCATCTTGAAATTGTATATTGCTTATTTTGTTTTACATTACTCAGTAGGTGAGCCTGGTTCAATAAATACAATTAAAAATATAATTTTACTCACATAAATTATTTCTTACATATAAGAACTTAGGAATGATTATAGTCACTTTTACAGAAAATACCAAAAGTCCATTTTACTACTATTTTCCCATTTATACTAGTAAAATATTAAGGGAAAAAATAAAGTTTACCATTTTACTTAATTGGCAAGAAAATGAAATAAATGCTTGAAAATATACAAATCAAAAAAATACTTCCATAGAATTATACATAATTGCTAAACAAGAAAATTATTAAATGGTTATATAAATTTTGACAAATTTCATGCGTTCAATAGTATTCTCTAAGTAGTTAGCCATAAGATCATTTTATAGTTAGCAGGTAATGATCCACTCATTCAACAGTTTTATGTTTTGTTTAAAATAAACACTATTTGGTGACTTTTTTAATATTGGAGGATAGAAAAAACAAAGGAGCTATATACATTGTTTGCTTACTTTTTTCTTCTTTGCCAAAATGATAGTTTGCCTCATCCATATTGTTCAAGGTATTTTTCAATGATAACTGATTTTTTGTCACACTCTTATTTGTGAATTTTTTCTTCAAATGGTTTAATTAACACATGTAACAAACCAATTTTGTGCTTTTAAAATTGAGTTAGACTCATTATTCCATTTTATTTAATATTTCTTGAATATATATATTCTCAAAGTAGGATGTCATTGATGGGACACTTTTTATGAACACTGTAACTATTATAACCTCTTTCTTTGCATGTCTCATTACATTTCTTGTTACGCTGCAGTAGTAGCCAATATATATGTAGGCTCATAAAAATTAAGCATTATGGCCCAGAAGGATATGTTGGTTTTAAAAACGAACTCTCAGACACAATTGGCTTCTTTCTTTTAGCTTCATATAAACCTTCTTGGTGGTTAAGCAACCTTTACTCCTGAATTTAAATGATACATGAATAAAAACAAAATCTGTTTTCACACAGAGTAGGCTTAATTTTATGTACTTAAGCACAGTTTGCCATTTCACAATACTACTAGAACCAGAATAAACATTGCATTTTAAAACTGTATGGAACTAATTTAGTGTAGGGCAGGCAGAAACTTGATCTCATGGCAGCAAAATTTTATGTTTCCATTTCAGCAATACTGCCTAACACAATAATACCAGGCCAGCAAATCTTAAATGTAAGTTAAGCTAACATGATGCATTGCCTTATAAAGCTAGAGCACCCTGTGGAGTCATGCTGAATATGCCAAGTGATTTTTCAAAATTTAATCATCCTAAATGTCAGATAAAGGTGCTTTTGCTGTCATTCTTTAAAACTGGGGCAAAAATCCCAAGTGTGCCTGCAAGTTATAAAAAAAGCCTCTTTGTAATACTAGTATTAAATAAACAACATATTTTCCAATCACCCTTCATTTTGCTACTAACAGTAAATAAAAACATACTATAATGTAATAAGGCAAATTTGAGACAAATAGTTATTTTTCAAAGGTAAAAATATAGGCATCTCCTTAGCAAGACTCAAATTTGTTATAACCATAAAGTCAATCTGAATTTCTTTTTTGGTCATAACTGGATATAATGACAAAAGTTTGGCAGCTTTAGAAACAACTTATTATGAACATAGACTCAAATGTCCTCCACGAAAAATATTAGCAAATGGAATCAAGCAATAAATAAAAGGGATAATACATTACAACAAAATGGAATTCATTCCAATAATTCAAGGCAAGTTCAAGATCTATACATCAATCAATGTGATTCATCATATTAACAGACCTAACAAGAAAAAAGCTCAAAATCCTACCGATAGATGCAAAGAAAGCATTTGAAAAAACAACAGCCACAATTTATGATAAACTCTCAGTAAATCTGAATTCTCCATTTGACAAGAGTATCTATAATAACCTACTATTAACATCATACTTAATCGTGGAGGCCTGTATGCTTTATCCCTAAGATCAAGAAAAATTCAAGAACACTCTCTCCTGACTCACATTCAACATTGAGCAAGATATGCTAGCCAATGAAATGAAACAAATCAAAAGCATACAAAACATAAAAGTAGAAATAATACTTTTCATATTCATAGATGAAATGACTTTCTAGGTGGAAAATCTGAAAAACTCAGAATTTTTTCTAGAATAATAAATTAGTTTATCAAGTCTTAAAATACAGTCAACATCAAAATATCAATTTTATTTCTACCTACCAGCAATGAACAACTGGAATTTTAAAAAATATATCATTGACCATAGCACTAAATAAAATTGAAATATTAGGTTAAAAACCTAATGAAATATATTCAGGATCTATATGTTGAAAACTATAAAACATGAGTGGAAATAATTAAACAACGAATTATATTCTTGGACTGAAAGACTCAATTTCATTGAGAAATAAATTATTCCCAATTTGATCTGTAGATTCAATGCAATCCTAATTAAAATTCCAGCAGAATTTTTGTAGATATCTGTTAGCCGATTCTAAAACTTATACAGAAAAATTTAAAAACCCTGAATAGACAAAAATGATTTTGAAACCGCAGAACAAATTTGAAAGATTCACACATCTCAATTTAAATATTTACTTGAAAGCTACAGTAATCAAGACAGTGCGGTATTGGTGAAAGGACAAATCCACAGACTGATGGAATAGAATAGATAGACTAGAAGAGACTCCCCAAAATTTAGTCAACTGATTTTTTAACAACATTATAAAGTAATCCATTGGATGCATCTCTGCCTCTCTCTCTCTCTGTCCCTCTCTCTTTCTGTCCCTCTCCCTCTCCACACACGCATACACACACAACTTCATTTACACCCCACAAGTTCCATCCACACCAGAATCCCAGTTTGGTGTTTACCATCTCCAAGTTTACCTTGTGGTCCACCGGCTGCAGGATATTGTTAAAGCCATACCTGATCATCATTGGGCGCTCCAGGGAAAGGCCCCAGGCAATGGCCGACAGGTTCTCGGGGAGCCCCATGGACAGCAGCATCTTGGGCAGGAGAGTCAGGAGTTCCCGGCCTCCATCCACTTCTTCAGGCCTTGGTGGGAGCTGAACACCTCCAGACTGGGCTCCATGTCAGGGTATTAGGCCGGCTTGAAGCGCAGCTGGGTGTCATTCAGCTTGGTGCTGAACTCCCACAAGACTCCCATGAGATGGCTCAGGGTGAGGCTGTGGTCAGCCACAAGCCCTAAATCTGGTGTAACTTTGCAAGGTGCACGGTGTCCAGGATCTCGTACAGGAACACACGGTCGAGGGAGGGGTACTCCGTGGGAGTGAAGGACTTCTTCCGGGCCAGACGCTGATGCCATAGGCGCTGGCTGACGTGTACGTACGCAGGAGGTTCCCGCCCCCGCCCCCGCCCCCACCCCCACCCCCACCTCGCGCCTCGTCCCACTTCTTGTTCGTATACCCCTGAGACCCGGGGCTGCCCTGAGAGCAGGTGTTCTTGATCCATTAGGGGGAAAAAAAAAAAAGAATTTATTACGGTTATCATTACGATCGTTATTTTTTTAAATTGTTTCTTCTAGTTAAACTAAAGTGTGTGTGTGGTTTTTTTAACGTGTAAGTTAACTCCCAAGTTGATTGCATAAATAATATTATTAGACAAGCAGATGTGTATTTAATTTGAGAATCCTGTTCTGAAAACACTAAATTACTTGGTAAACCTACAGATAATTTAAATAATTGTTTCTCATAGTATCATAAATATCAGCTACATTTTACATATAGAATACTAAGTGCAAATTTTACTATCAGAATTTTTCAAATATAGAATTTGTATTATTTTAAACGATTACTGGAGAATTTATAATCGTAGATGTTGAAAGAAAACCCAAGCCAGCTTATTTAAAAATATATAATAATTGGCTGATTCAAAAAGCATAATTACTTAATTCAGTAATCATATATAAAATCATCAAAATGGCTGCTTAATTTATGTGCCAGTAATTATGCTTACATACCAACTATGTATTACATATGCTAATTAAGCAGAATATTACATTTTGCAGCTATAAATATCACTATTTTTCAGAGGTAACATTACATAATCAACTTTTTTTGAAGCATAATTTACATAAAATAAAAACACCCATTTAAAGTGTATAGTTTGATGTTTTGACAAATGTATACAGCCATGTAAAAACCACTATGATCAAAATATAGAATAATTCCTTGGATTCAGAGACAATATATTGTTTCCTTTCTTCTAATTATTGAAATTAGTCTCCATTGTAGATTTGAGCACATCTCTCTACATTTCCACCCAGATTTCATTTTTATGGTATTTTAGAACACTAATAAGTTTGTAATAAAGTGATTTGATTCTATTTCCTTTGACATTATGTACTAGATGGCTCTAGGCAGGTCCTTGAATCCCTCAATTTTCCTATCTGTTAGATATAATACCTCCTTCCTATCTGTGAAGATATAATACCTGATCTATACAGAGTTTTCATGAGAATCAAATGAGATAATTCATTTAAAATATTTTTAAAGTAGAAAACAGATACAAATATGTATTGTTTAGCATAATTATTAATGCAGCAAGAGGTTCATAATTAACTACTGATACAATTTCCTGACAATCAGTTTTTGTCCCCTGCTTTTCTATTCACATCTGCAAATACAGAAGAATATAGAGGAAGCGTGTTGGTTCTAAATGGACACAGAAATAAATGTGACCTAGGAGAACCTTTCTAAAATCACAGAAGTCGTAGATAAGTCCTTGTTCCTGCACTCTGCACAAAACTTAAGAGAAGCTTGCCAATTACAGGGAGCCTAATTCTCAGGCTACTAATTCTACAAGGTGAGCAGAAATTTAGAATGAGATGCGCCTGATGGTTTTTATTGGAAAATGTCTTGAAGATAATAATGCTGAGTGGTGAAAATCATGGTGAATTTCTACATAGGAACTCAGGAAATCATGACAAATCAGACCAAAAACTTGATTTCATTTTAAAAGTTTAGTAGAAAATATTAGAAAACACAGAAGTTATGAATACAGTCTACAAGCAAAGGGAATATAGTGAGAGGTCATTAAGTCTGGTCCCCCATTATGCACAGGTGTTACAGGATGCAGAACATTCTCACTCACCCACTGTGTTACAATACTGTTTTCTAAAGTGGTGCCATTTTAGGGAGCTGGTACTGCTCAAAATGATACGGCATGGCTCCAACAGTCACTCCATAATTGCTAAATAGTTTTCTGCAACTGGCAGTTCAAATAGTTTGATGCTACTGAAGAGAAGGGTGATTACATGGGGCAGTAACATGCCTTTCCTACTCAGTTGTTACTTGGCAAAGTAGGTTTACTGTTTACAGCGGGCTTTGAAAGCTAGGGAAATTTTCATTGTGTCAGAATTGTGAAAGCACAGAAAAAAGTTAAGGCATGAAAATGTATTTATTTCCAATATATAAAATGTATTACCCATTAGAGACTGTGTTTTTCATATTTCCATCCAAGGTGACTTAAATCCCAGTTAAATATTAACTGATTATGAAAAAGAGTGAGCATGTTCTTTTTTTTTAACTCCTTTAAGGCAAGTTTTACCAGAACTTGGACTTGATGTCATTCTGTAGTATTTAAAATCTCATTTGAGTCCTAATTCTATTTAAAAAGACCATTGTAACCTGCTAATAAAAGCTTATTTTATCCACCATGTATTGAACATTTACTACAGGGTAAGCACTTTGCTAAGCATATCCATAAAATGAGCTTATTGAGTATATTTTTCATTCAATAAAATTCACTTACTTAAGTTTATACTTTGATGGGTTTTGACAAATGAATATGGTTGTGTAATACTAATCACAGTCAAGCTACAGAACATTTCCTTCATCCTCAAAAGTTCCCTCATGGCCCCTTTGCAGTCAAGACCCTACCCCCAAACCCAACCTCTAGTAACAACTGATTTGCTTTGTGCCACTATAATTTTGCCTTTTCTAGAATCTTACATAAATAGCACGAAACAGTATGTAGTCAGTTCTGTCTGCCCCTTTATTCACATAGCTTAGTGCTTTTAAGATTCATCTATGTTGGGCTTTGCATTGGCAGTTCACTCATTTTAAATCACTGAGTGGTATTTCATTGTAAGAATATAACAAAATGTGCTTTTTCATTCACCATTTGGTGGACATTTGGATTGTTTCCAGCTTTGAGCTAGTACGAAATAGCTGCTATGAACATTTGCATACAAATCTTTGCATGGACCTGTGTTTTCTTTTCTCTTGGGTAAATATCTAGTAGCAGATTGTTGAGTGATTTGGAAATGTGTGCTTAATTATATAAAAACCAACACCCTATTTTCCAAAATGGCTATTCCATTTTCCATTCCCACACCCAATGTGTGAAAGTCCCAGTTGCTCGGTATCCTTGCTAATACTGGTTTTCTTGGTCTTTTTAATTTTAGCTTTTCTATTTTTAATTTTAGCTATTCTAGTGGGAGGTGGTCTCTCATTGGTTTTAATTTGCATTTTTCTAACACCTCATGATGGTGAGCCACTTTAAATCGGCTCATTGGCAATTGAATTATACTGTCTGATTAAAGTATCTCAAATCTTTTATGCATTATATAAATTGGTTTATTATTATTATTATTATTACTGAATTGTAAGAATTCTCTATATAATTTAAATATAAATCTGTATAAATATAAATATATATTATATATTATAAAAATATGTAAATGCCAATCTCCTAGTCTGTATCTTGATTTTCATTTTCTTAGTAATGTTTGTAAGCATGTTTTAAAATTTTTGATGTTTATTCTATATATTTTTCTATATATAGTTAATATTCTTTGCATCCTAAGAATTATTTCCCTGACTAAAGTCACAACAATATTATTGTATGCTCTTCTAGAATTTCTATAGGTTTGGCTTTTACATTTAGGACTAAGATCAATTTCAAGTTTTTTTTTTTATATGGTGCAAGGTAAGTGTCTTAGCTCATCCTGATATAACAAAATACCGTAGACTGGATGGCTTAAACAACAGATATTTCTCACAGTTCTCACAGTACATATATAATATAATATATAATAATAAATATTAATTATACATATAATATATAATATATAACAATATATTATATATTGTTAAATAATAATTAAAATTAAAATATATACTAATATACAATATTAAAGCAGTAAAGCAACTTTATTGAGGTATATTTTTCATATAATAAAATTCAGTCACTAAACTATAATTTGATGGGTTTTAGTGACACTCTTGATTAATATAGCTTTATAGTAAGTCTTTAAAACAGTTCTCTCATGTTACACATGAAGTCTGTTTCTTTCGTAGATATGGGCAATTGTGATTATCTATTTCTTCTTGAGGAAACTTTCATAGAGTGACTGTAAGGAACTTTTCTATTTCATCTAATTATTCAATTAAAAACTTTTTTATAATAGACTTCTATTATCTTTTTAATGTCTTTTGGATTGGTAGTACTGTCTCCTGTTTCATGCCTGATAATACTAATTAGAGTTTCTTTCTCTCTTCTTTTCTAATAGATCAATCTAGCTAGATATTTATCAATTTTATAAATCTTTTTGTGAAACCAGCTTTTGCTTTTCTACTTTGATTTTCTCTTCTTCTTTGCCATTACTATTCTTTATTCCTGCTCCTTAGGGTTTAATTTGCTCTTCTTTACTAGCTTATTGAGGTATATGTATAGTTCACTGAATTGAGAACTTCTTTTTTTCTTGCAATATCAGTCTTTAAAGATACAAATTTCCCTGTAGGTACTGCTTTAGCTGTATCCCACACATTTTGATATATTGTGTTTCCTTTTTCATTCAAACCAATATTTTCTAACTTCTAACTTATTTAAGAAAGTCAGAATATTTTCTTATTTCTATTATGACACATTAACACATGAATTATTTTAAAATATCTTGACTACTTTCTAAATACTTAGCAATTTTCTGCATATCTTTCTATTAATGATTTTTACTTTGATTCCATTATGGTCAAAGAAAATACATTGTATAATTTCAATACTTTTTTCACTGAAGCTTGTTTTATGGACCTGAATATGGTCTCATTTATAGAGTATTTCTTGTGCAGCTCAAAATAAAATACATTCTACTATTTGAGGGTTGGATGATCTATGAATATCAATTAGGTTAGTTTTAGTGGTCATTAGGCACTCTATAGTCATACTGATTTTTTGTTTACTTGTTAATGTCAGTTACTGAGAGAAAGGTATCAAAATCTATTACTGTATTTTTAGATTTGTTATTACTCCTTGCACTTCTATATGCTTCTGCTTTTAAGTATTTTGAAGCTCTGTTATTAGGTTACTTTACATTTAATATGCTTATCTTTTGATGAATATATTTTTATCATTTTGAAACATTTCTCTTCATGACTAGTAATCTATCCACTCCAGCTTTCTTGAGTTTCTCTTAATTTTTATATATATATTTTTTTATTTCCTTATATTATTTTAATAACTTTTGAGTTTAAAATAATTTTAGATTTACAGAAAAACTGTAAATCTATGCCATATAGCAAACACCCAGTTTATTCTATTATTAACAATTTACATATTATGGCAAATTTGTTCAAATTAATAGACCAGTGTTAATACAATGATAATAACTAAAGTCCATAGTTTACTCAAATATCCTTAATTTTTACCTAATGTCCTTTTTCTGTCCCAAGATCTTATCAAGTATACCACATTACATTTAGTCATTACATCTCTTGGTACCTCTTTGTAATAATAGTTTTGAAGACTTTCCTTGTTTTTGATGACGTTGACACTTTTGAGAAGGACTGATCATGTATTTTATAGAATGTTCCTTATTTATGATTTGTTTGCTGTTTTTGTTATGATTAGAATAGGATGATGGGTTTATGGAAGAAAGACCATAGAGGTAAAGTGCCATTTCAATAATATTAACAACATTACTTAGCATTACTGATGTTAACTTTAATCACTTGGTTCAGGTTTCTCTACTGTAAGAATATTATTTTCCCACTTTGAATACTGTACTCTTTGAAATGAAGTCATTGTGTGTAGCCCACACTTAAAGACTGGGGAGTTATTCAGTTATTTGAAATTATTTTGCATTAGACACTTGTGGGGACTTCCTTCGTGGTGCAGTGGTTAAGAATCTGCCTGCTGACACAGGGCACATGGGTTCAATCCCTGGGCCAGGAAGATCCCACATGCCACGGAGCAACTAAGCCTATGCACCACAACTACTGAGCCTGCACTCTACAGCCTGTGAGCCACAATTACTGAGCCCGTGTGCCACAGCTACTGAAGCCCACGTGCCTAGAGCCTATGCTCTGCAACAAGAGAAGCCACTGCAGTAAGAAGCCCGGGCACCACAACGAAGAGTAGCCCCCACTAACCGAAACGAAGAGTAGCCCCCACTCACCACAACTAGAGAAAGCCCACGTGCAGCATCGAAGACCCAATGCAGCGAAAAATAAAGAAAGAAAGAAAGAAAGAAAGAAAGAAAGAAAGAAAGAAAGAAAGAAAGAAAGAAAGAAAGAAAGAAAGAAAGAAAGAAACTAGTATATTCCCCCTCATTCGTTTATTTATTCAATCATTTATTTATGTCACTGTGGATACATGGATATTTATATTATACTTTGGGATAAAATCCAGTACTACTTTAATTATTTGTTGTTCTTGCTTTCTTCCAGTTTTGGGTGATCCTGAAGACACTATAAACTATCACATGCTGGTTTCTGTGTGGACATAAGTTTTCAAATAATTTGAATAAGTACTTAGTATTCTAATTTTATGGTATACAATATTTAGTTTTATCAGAAACTGTGAAATTGACTTCCAAAGCAGCTATATCATTTTGTAAAGAATAAGAGTCTTTGTTGCTGTGTGTCATCTCCAGCAAATAGTATTGTCGGTGACCTTATTTTTAAGATTTTAGCCATCATAATATTTGTGTGGTAGTTGGTCTGAAAATGCTTTTATTTTGTCTTCATTTTTAAAGACATGTTAACTAGGTATAGAAATCTAGGTTGACAGTTCTTTTTTCTCTTTTCTTTTACCACCTTTAAAAAATAACTCCATGCTTAGTTTCTTTTTTTTTTTTTTTTTTCCCACACACACTGTATTTTATTTTTACAAGAGATAAATAGACTGACACCAAGGATTGTACATGGATGACCACAACAAAAGCAACAATGATTGCAATTACCAAACATGAAACACACTCATACTATGTCATAATATTGACATTCAGTCCAGTAATCCTCCACTGTAACAGCTCCTTTACTTTGCAGTGAAAATTGATTTGTATATTCTTTGCCTCTGAGTTCTTGTGGGATTTTTTCTTTTTTTAAATTCAACCAGAAAGTCACAAAAATTATACTCATCCTCATCAGTTCATTCAGTCCCATGTAATTAATTTTTTTTTTCCATCTTGATCTTTTGTTAGCACTTTTATGAGCTCATCAGTTTTTCATTAGAGTTCTGAAAATGCTTATTCATTCAGTTCAGCAGTACAGTCAGGTACCAGAAACCTGTACTTGTCAGAGTCTTTTCCATGAATTTCCTGAAGATGAAACCCTTTTGTAGGAACATATTTACACAAGCATCAGAGTACACCCAGAACTGTCTGTAAATGACAAAAGACTTAAAAATGACCACGGTTAAAGATTTGATGAAAGTTCATAATAATGCAGTTGACAAGAAAATTAGTTATTTCTCAGATATACATTTTAAAGTAATAACTAGGATTATGACTTATAACATTATACCAGAACATATAAGATTTTTAGAAATTTCATGTAATGTCTGAAACATTTATATTAACATATTTCCATACAAATAACCCAATGAAAGTTTAGTATTAGTTTTTTCTTTTTGTTTGTTTTTTTATACTGCAGGTTCTTATTAGTCATCAATTTTATACACATCAGTGTATACATGTCAATCCCAATCGCCCAATTCAGCACACCACTATCCCCGCCCCACCGCAGTTTTCCCCCCTTGGTGTCCATATGTCTGTTCTCTACATCTGTGTCTCAACTTCTGCCCTGCAAACCGGCTCATCTGTACCATTTTTCTAGGTTCCACATACATGCGTTAATATATGATATTTGTTTTTCTCTTTCTGACTTACTTCACTCTGTATGACAGTCTCTAGATCCATCCACGTCTCAACAAATGACTCAATTTCGTTCCTTTTTATGGCTGAGTAATATTCCATTGTATATATGTACCACAACTTCTTTATCCATTCGTCTGTTGATGGGCATTTAGGTTGCTTCCATGACCTGGCTATTGTAAATAGTGCTGCAATGAACATTCGGGTGCATGTGTCTTTTTGAATTACGGTTTTCTCTGGGTATATGCCCAGTAGTGGGATTGCTGGGTCATATGGTAATTCTATTTTTAGTTTTTTAGGGAACCTCCATATTGTTCTCCATAGTGGCTATATCAATTTACATTCCCACCAACAGTGCAAGAGGGTTCCCTTTTCTCCACACCCTGTCCAGCATTTGTTGTTTGTAGATTTTCTGATGATGCCCATTCTAACTGGTGTGAGGTGATACCTCATTGCAGTTTTGATTTGCATTTCTCTAATAATTAGTGATGTTGAGCATCTTTTCATGTGCTTCGTGGCCGTCTGTATGTCTTCTTTGGAGAAATGTCTATTTAGGTCTTCTGCCCATTTTTGGATTGGGGTGTTTGTTTCTTTAATATTGAGCTGAATGAGCTGTTTATATATTTTGGAGATTAATCCTTTGTCCGTTGATTCGTTTGCAAATATTTTCTCCCATTCTGAGGGTTGTCTTTTCATCTTGTTTATGGTTTCCTTTGCTGTGCAAAAGCTTTGAAGTTTCATTAGGTCCCATTTGTTTATTTTTGTTTTTATTTCCATTACTCTAGGGGGTGGATCAAAAAAGATCTTGCTGTGATTTATGTCAAAGAGTGTTCTTCCTATGTTTTCCTCTAAGAGTTTTATAGTGTCCAGTCTTACATTTAGGTCTGTAATCCATTTTGAGTTTATTTTTGTGTATGGTGTTAGGGAGTATTCTAATTTCATTCTTTTACATGTAGCTGTCCAGTTTTCCCAGCACCACTTATTGAAGAGACTGTCTTTTCTCCATCGTATATCTTTGCCTCCTTTGTCATAGATTAGTTGACCATAGGTGCGTGGGTTTATCTCTGGGCTTTCTATCTTGTTCCATTGATCTATGTTTCTGTTTTTGTGCCAGTACCATATTGTCTTGATTACTGTAGCTTTGTAGTATAGTCTGAAGTCAGGGAGTCTGATTCCTCCAGCTCCGTTTTTTTCCCTCAAGACTGCTTTGGCTATTCGGGGTCTTTTGTGTCTCCATACAAATTTTAAGATGATTTTTTCTAGCTCTGTAAAAAATGCCATTGGTAATTTGATAGGGATTGCATTGAATCTGTAGATTGCTTTGGGTAGTATAGTCATTTTCACAATGTTGATTCTTCCAATCCAAGAACATGGTATATCTCTCCATCTGTTGGTATCATCTTTAATTTCTTTCATCAGTGTCTTATAGTTTTCTGCATACAGGTCTTTTGTCTCCCTAGGTAGGTTTATTCCTAGGTATTTTATTCTTTTGGTTGCAATGGTAAATGGGAGTGTTTCCATAATTTCTCTTTCAGATTTTTCACCATTAGTGTATAGGAATGCAAGAGATTTCTGTGCATTAATTTTGTATCCTGCAACTTTACCATATTCATTAATTAGCTCTAGCAGTTTTCTGGTGGCAGTTTTAGGATTCTCTATGTATAGTATCATGTCATCTGCAAACAGTGACAGTTTTACTTCTTCTTTTCCAATTTGTATTCCTTTTATTTCTTTTTCTTCTCTGATTGCCATGGCTAGGACTTCCAGAACTATGTTGAATAATAGTGGTGAGAGTGGACATCCTTGTCTCGTTCCTGATCTTAGAGGAAATGCTTTCAGTTTTTCACCATTGAGAATGATGTTTGCTGTGGGTTTGTCGTATATGGCCTTTATTATGTTGAGGTAGGTTCCCTCTATGCCCACTTTCTGGAGAGTTTTTATCATAAATGGGTGTTGAATTTTGTCAAAAGCTTTTTCTGCATCTATTGAGATGATCATATGGTTTTTATTCTTCAATTTGTTAATATGGTGTATCACATTGATTGATTTGCATATATTGAAGAATCCTTGCATCCCTGGGATAAATCCCACTTGATCGTGGTGTATGATCCTTTTAATGTGTTGTTGGATTCTGTTTGCTAGTATTTTGTTGAGGATATTTGCATCTATATTCATCAGTGATATTGGTCTGTAATTTTCTTTTTTTGTAGTGTCTTTGTCTGGTTTTGGTATCAGGGTGATGGTGGCCTCATAGAATGAGTTTGGGAGTGTTCCTTCCTCTGCAATTTTTTGGAAGAGTTTGAGAAGGATAGGTGTTAGCTCTTCTCTAAATGTTTGATAGAATTCACCTGTGAAGCCATCTGGTCCTGGACTTTTGTTTGTTGGAAGATTTTTAATCACAGTTTCAATTTCATTACTTGTGATTGGTCTGTTCATATTTTCTGCTTCTTCCTGGTTCAGTCTTGGAAGGTTATACCTTTCTAAGAATTTGTCCATTTCTTCCAGGTTGTCCATTTTATTGGCATAAAGTTGCTTGTAGTAGTCTCTTAGGATGCTTTGTATTTCTGCGGTGTCTGTTGTAACTTCTCCTTTTTCATTTCTGATTTTATTGATTTGGGTCCTCTCCCTCTTTTTCTTGATGAGTCTGGCTAATGGCTTATCAATTTTGTTTATCTTCTCAAAGAACCAGCTTTTAGTTTTATTGATCTTTGCTATTGTTTTCTTTGTTTCTATTTCATTTATTTCTGCTCTGATCTTTATGATTTCTTTCCTTCTGCTAACTTTGGGTTTTGTTCGTTCTTCTTTCTCTAGTTTCTTTAGGTGTAAGGTTAGATTGTTTACTTGAGATTTTTCTTGTTTCTTTAGGTAGGCTTGTATAGCTATAATCTTCCCTCTTAGAACTGCTTTTGCTGCATCCCATAGGTTTTGGGTTGTCGTGTTTTCATTGTCATTTGTCTCTAGGTATTTTTTGATTTCCTCTTTGATTTCTTCAGTAATCTCTTGGTTATTTAGTAACGTATTGTTTAGCCTCCATGTGTTTGTGTTTTTTACGCTTTTTCCCCTGTAATTCATTTCTAATCTCATAGCGTTGTGGTCAGAAAAGATGCTTGATATGATTTCAATTTTCTTAAATTTACTGAGGCTTGATTTGTGACCCAAGATGTGATCTATCCTGGAGAATGTTCCGTACACACTTGAGAAGAACGTGTAATCTGCTGTTTTTGGATGGAATGTCCTATAAATATCAATTAAATCTATCTGGTCTATTGTGTCATTTAAAGCTTCTGTTTCCTTATTTATTTTCATTTTGGATGATCTGTCCATTGGTGTAAGTGAGGTGTTAAAGTCCCCCACTATTATTGTGTTACTATCAATTTCCTCTTTTATAGCTGTTAGCAATTGCCTTATGTAATGAGGTGCTCCTATGTTGGGTGCATATATATTTATAATTGTTATATCTTCTTCTTGGATTGATCCTTTAATCATTATGTAGTGTCCTTCCTTGTCTCTTGTAACATTCTTTATTTTAAAGTCTATTTTATCTGATATGAGTATAGCTACTCCAGCTTTCTTTTGATTTCCATTTGCATGGAATATCTTTTTCCATCCCCTCACTTTCAGTCTCTATGTGTCCCTAGGTCTAAAGTGGGTCTCTTGTAGACAGCATATATATGGGTCTTGTTTTTGTATCCATTCAGCAAGCCTGTGTCTTTTGGCTGGAGCATTTAATCCATTCACGTTTAAGGTAATTATCGATATGTATGTTCCTATGACCATTTTCTTAATTGTTTTGGGTTTGTTTTTGTAGGTCCTTTTCTTCTCTTGTGTTTCCCACTTAGAGAAGTTCCTTTAACATTTGTTGTAGAGCTGGTTTGGTGGTGCTGAATTCTCTTAGCTTTTGCTTGTCTGTAAAGCTTTTGATTTCTCCATCAAATCTAAATGAGATCCTTGCCGGGTAGAGTAATCTTGGTTGTAGGTTCTTCCCTTTCATCACTTTAAGTATATCATGCCACTCCCTTCTGGCTTGTAGAGTTTCTGCTGACAAATCAGCTGTTAACCTTATGGGAGCTCCCTTGTATGTTATTTGTCGTTTTTCCCTTGCTGCTTTCAATAATTTTTCTTTGTCTTTAATTTTTGCCACTTTGATTACTATGTGTCTCGGCGTGCTTCTCCTTGGGTTTATCCTGTATGGGACTCTCTGCGCTTCCTGGACTTGGGTGGCTATTTCCTTTCCCATGTTAGGGAAGTTTTCGACTATAATCTCTTCAAATATTTTCTCTGGTCCTTTCTCTCTCTCTTCTCCTTCTGGGACCCCTATAATGCGAATGTTGTTGCGTTTAATGTTGTCCCAGAGGTCTCTTAGGCTGTCTTCATTTCTTTTCATTCTTTTTTCTTTAGTTTGTTCCGCAGCAGTGAATTCCACCATTCTGTCTTCCAGGTCACTTATCCGTTCTTCTGCCTCAGTTATTCTACTATTGATTCCTTCTAGTGTAGTTTTCATTTCAGTTATTGTATTGGTCATCTCTGTTTGTTCTTTAATTCTTCTAGGTCTTTGTTAATCATTTCTTGCATCTTCTCAGTCTTTGCCTCCATTCTTATTCCAAGGTCCTGGATCATCTTCACTATCATTATTCTGAATTCTTTTTCTGGAAGGTTGCCTATCTCCACTTCATTTAGTTGTTTTTCTGGGGTTTTTTCTTGTTCCTTCATCTGGTATATAGCCCTCTGCCTTTTCATCTTGTCTATCTTTCTGTAAATTTGGTTTCTGTTCCACAGCCTGCAGGACTGTAGGTTTTCTTGCTTCTGCTATCTGCCCTCTGGTGGTTGAGGCTATCTAAGAGGCTTGATGGGAGGCTCTGGAGGTGGGTAGAGCTGACTGTTGCTGTGGCGGTCAGAGCTCTGTAAAACTTTAATCCACTTGACTGTTGCTGGGTGGGGCTGGGTTCCCTCCCTGTTGGTTGTTTTGCCTGAGGCAACCCAACACTGGAGCCTACCCGGGCTCTTTGGTGGGGCTAATGGCAGACTCTGGGAGGGCTCACGCCAAGGAGTACTTCCCAGAACCTCCGCTGCCAGTGTCCTTGTCCCCACGGTGAAACAGAGCCAGCCCCCGCCTCTGCAGGAGACCCCCCAACACCAGCAGTTATGTCTGGTTCAGTCTCCCCCAGGGTCACTGCTCCTTCCCCTGGGTCCCGATGCACACACTATTTTGTGTACGCCCTCCAAGAGTGGGGTCTCTGTTTCCCCCAGTCCTGTCGAAGTCCTGCAATCAATTCCCACTAGGCTTCAAAGTCTGATTCTCTATGAATTCCTCCTCCCGTTGCCAGACCCCCAGGTTGGGAAGCCTGACGTGGGGCTCAGAACTTTCACTCCAGTGGGTGGACTTCTGTGGTATAAGTGCTCGCCAGTCTGTGAGTCACCCACCCAGCAGTTATGGGATTTGATTTTACTCTGATTGCGCCCCTCCTACCGTCTCACTGTGGCTTCTCCTCTGTCCTTGGACGTGGGGTATCCTCCTTGGTGAAGTCCAGTGTCTTCCTGTCGATGATTGTCCAGCAGCCAGTTGTGATTCTGGTGTTCTCGCAAGAGGGAGTGAGAGCACGTCCTTCTACTCCACCATCTTGGTTAATCCCAGTCCATGCTTAGTTTCTGATGAGAAATTTTCTATCATTCTATCTGTATTCTTGTATATAGTGCATATTTTTTCCTCTGGCTTTTAAAAAAGATATTATCCTTATCACTGCTTTATTAGCAACTTGATTTTGATATGTCTAAGTATAGCTTCCTTTATGTGTATTCTACTTGGAGTTTATTTAATGACTTGGATGTGTGGATTTACACTTTCCATCAAATTTAGAAAGAATTTAGGGTATTATTTTTGAAATATTTTTTCTGATCCCCTCTTTTCTGGGAGTCCAATTACACATTTTTTAGATTGTTAGGTATTACCCCATAGTTCTTTGAGTCTCTGTACATTTTTTTTTTTTTTTTTGGTCTTTAGATCTCTGAATTTATGTTTCATAGTTTCTTAGTTTCTTTTCTTTCTTTTTTTTTTTTTTGGCCACACTGCACCTCATGTGGGATCTTTAGTTCCCCCACCAGGGATCACCTGCACCCCCTGCAGTGGAAGCATGGAGTCTTAACCACTGGACTGCCAGGGAAGTCCCTGTTTCATAGTTTCTATTGACGTTCACTGATTTGTCTACTCACAACCTGTTATAGGCCTTCATTGGGTGCTCACTAGGAAGATTGTATATAGGGAATTAAGACTGAGGTAGGCCCCTCATTGGAGCACAAAAAAAAAAAAAAATAGAAGGTAGAGCTTTCCAGTAAAGGCAACTATTTTCATTACATTTGTTTCAAGATACAGTAAACGTATAAAATAGCAATTAAAAGAAAATAGAAAAATCAAGTTTCTTTTATGGGAAGTATTAGAGCCTTTTTTATAGCAATGGGAATTATCCAGTTTAGAAGAAGAAGCTGAAAATGATGGGATATAAAGGAAGTTATTGAAACACAGTCCTAGAGTAGGTGATCAAGGAAGTCAGCATATTATAAAATACCATTTCTTTGTAGAAGGATTATATCATAGATGAAACTTCTTAATCAGTTATAGTCTAGAGATTCTAGACTAGAGAATTCATGTTTAACTGGAATATATGCATCTAGTGGTCAGTTCATAAGTCATTCATCTAAAGATGATATGTAAGTCTGGAGATGGGGAGAACTTCTTCAGGGGCAGCTCTTGTAAGTAGCTCAATCAACCATGGCCGTTTAGAAAAAGCAGTATTTAACCAGAAGGGATAAGAGTTAATGGCAGAAGATAAGGACCTTGAGGTAGCTGAACCCTGGAGTTATTACAGTAACCAGCATGAAGCTCTGGGTGTCTTCTTGGTTTTTTGAGGTAAGATAAATAGAAGACTTGGTCTATTACTCATGGATATTTCTCCCATTCTCTCAATTACTTTTTCAATTCTTCCCTATACATGCCATTTCTCACGGGCTATGAAAAGCACTTGTAACTCATTCTGAAGTAGGGTAATAAATGTGAGAGAATGGTAAAATTACCTGTAATGAACTTTAAGAACAGGCCTCTAGAGGGCAACTATAGAAACCACAGCCCTGTCTCATATTTATCACAACTCAGAATTTGAAGGTTTCAACTACATTTCAAAGGCGATCCTGGAAACTGTGGTGTGTGTAATGTAAACAATTATCTGTTCTCTGTGGGAAACTTGACTTCCATTCGATGAGCAGTCCTAAAATTGTCTTTTTAGTCCTATAATTATGTAAGAAACACTCCACCTATTTTATATGTCAAAGTCTTCAGTTAATCTAATTAAAGGTGAGGCAAAGAAGCCTTTATTAGAGAGAAAAGAGGAAAAGAGTGAAATACAGAATATCTTCCATAGCACACATTTAATAAATCTAATTTTCTATGAATTATGAGTAGAATATAAAAGGGATACATAGAACATAGAATTGTTAATTATTCTCTCTCTCTCATATACACATACAAACACCACAAAATATGATTTACACATTTTTGAAACAAGGCATTCATTACTGAGAGAACACAATCTTGTTGAGAACTACTAGAGTATCTCATTCACTTTTACATCACCAGGACATAAGTAGTTCTTGGTATTTATTCATCTGGTTCTTATTAACTGTTTGTTACTTGGAAAAAATCAGTTAGTATTTCAAAATTCTAGTCCAAACCTAAAATATTTAAGGCCATGGGGGAAAATCACTTTCAAAACATCTTTTTGGCAGTGATGATACCAAATATTTGAATCTCTCAATTTCACAATGTCCCTGATATTAATCCTAAAATATTAGGATTTGGGGTTGTGACAGAAAAGGAGCTTATTAATCATAGATTGCCTGGTTTGTGAGATGACCAATATCAAATAACAGACCTTTGAAAACAGGATACACTCATTCTCTTTAATAATCTGAATGTGCTTGTTTAGGGAATCAATTAAAATATCACCATGCATCTCATAAAATACTTTATATATTTCCTCAATCAGTCTAGCTGTACCTAGGGGAATATTGCATGCAAAACAAATAGGAAACCATTAAAGAACATTTATGTGTTAACTGACCACCCTGAATGGCCTTTTAAAAGTCATTTTTGTTGATTATTGCAATACTAGAAAGGATAAATTAAAATAAAGGGTGAGAATTACCAATCTTGAATTATCTTCTGATATGGCACACTTCACAAAGGCACACTATGCAGAATTCACTTACCAAGGATAGATGTTAATCTGTAAAGCCTTGTGATTAAGAATAATAAAAATTACATAAATGTGTGAAGACAGTTTTTCTTGCCATACAAGTGAACTAGACAATTTTCTTCTTCTGACAGTTACATAGAAAGAAAAACATTAGATTTTAAGTTATATTTTTGTGCTTTCCTTCAATTTAAAATGAACATATATATTTTTGTATAATACTTAATACAGTGTGTTAAAAAAGTAATATTCTAAAATTTGTAATAAGGAAATGTACTTCTTAACAATAGTTTTTGCTGTTTAGTAAACTAAAAACTCGAGAAGGATTTTTAACAATATGTACAGAATTAGTGCCAAATAATATTACTGTGTTGAGATTATTCTAATACCAAATATTATTATGCCTTATGTTCTGTGTACAAATTTAGAACCAATCAACTTGAGCAGCTACTATATTCTTCTGGTTAAGTTATTATAATTTATGAATGATCAATAATAACCACACAATAAGCTTAGGAAGCCACTTATTTTTAAACATTTCAAAATGAAAATATGACAGGGAAGGAACTTTATAGAAATAATTATCTCAGTTGTTCTGAATATAGGCATATTACTAAGAACTAATAGAAAAACAAAAATTTAGTAGTCAGTATTTTATAAAGTATTCAGCTAAACAATGAAAATGAAGGAAGAGGATATTACAGATTTTTTCTGTACAAATGACTTATATTGAATAGCTTTCATTGAGCATGAAATATCATCATCCCCTCTCCCTTCATATCTGTGGGAAAATTGGTTCCAGGATCGCCATGGATACCAAAATCTGTGGATGCTCAAGTCCCATAATTGGCCCTACATACCTGTGGATTTCCTGTCTAGGGATTCAACCAACTGTGGATGGTAAACAGCACATGATCTGTGGTTGGTTGAATCCTTGGATGCAGATCCCATGGGTATGGAGAGCTGACTGTATATTTACTGAAAAACATGCTAGTATAAGTGGACCTGGGCTGTTCAAACCCATGTTGTTCAAGGGTCAACTATAAAGAGAAGCTTAAGTTCAGAGATGAGGGAATAGAAGGTAGGATACGGCTACAACAAATAAGCAGGAATGTTTTTCTATAGTCTGCAAAATAAAAGACCAAGGATAAGCTTGGAGATAATATATTTTGTCTTTTGGAGTATAGTCTGTAGCTCACAACACTAATTCTAGAGGGATAATGAAGACAAATATAGATAATTATAGCTATTTTAAAAAATAGGTCACTATTCAGTATATTCAGATCTTAAACATATGAGGTAATTGTCTTAAAGCAAATGGCTCATATACCTTGGGAGCTAATACTGTGTGACAGTCAACCAAATTTTTTTGCCTCACAAAGTGATGTTTAGACAGGCAACAAATCATAGCAGTCCTGTTTCAGTCAACTTTCTGCAATGAGTACACAGAAAATAAAGTTTAAAAATATTCCAAAGGGCTAATAAGTTTACCTATAAATGGGTTATCTTTGTTATAGCACATGTAACAAGACAGAGGTCTCTACTCTTTTTTTGGTGGGGGGGACTTTTATGTACTTTAAAATTTTTTTCTATTGAAGTATAGTTGATTTACAATGTTTCAGGTGTACATCAAAGTGATTCAGTTATATATATAAATTCTTTTTCAGATTCTTTTACATTATAGGTTATTACAAGATATTGAATATAGTTTCCTGCACTATATAGTAGGTCCTGGTTGTTTATCTACTTTATATATAGTACTGTATATCTGTTGATCCCAAATTCCTAATTTATCCCTCTCCCTTTCCCCTTTGGTAACCATACTTTTTATTTTCTCTGTCTGTGAGTCTGTTTTTGTTTTTTAAATAAATTCATTTGTATTATTTTTTTTAGATTTCACATATAAGTGACATCATATGATATTTGTCTTTCTCTGTCTGTATGATAATTTCTAAGTCCATCCATGTTGCTGCAAATGGCATTATTTCATAATTTTTTATGCCTGAGTAATATTCATATATATATATACCACATCCTCTTTATCCATTCATCAATTGATGGACATTTAGGTTGCTTCTATGTCTTGGCTATTGTAAACAGTGCTGCTATGAATATTGGGGTGCATGTATCTTTGAAAATTAGAGTTTTCTCCAGATATATGCCTAGAAGTGGGATTGCTGGATCATATGGTAACTTATTTTTAGTTTTTCAAGGAAACTCTATACTGTTTTCCATAGTGGCTCCACCAATTTACATTTCCACCAACAGTATAGGAGGGTTCTCTTTTCCCCACACCGTCTCCAGCATTTAATATTTGTAGACTTTTTGATGATGGCCATTCTGAGTGGTGTGAGGTGATACCTCATTATAGTTTTGATTTGCATTTCTCTAATAATTAGCAAAATTGAGCATCTTTTCATGTGCCTGTTGGCCATTTTTATGTCTTCTTTGAAGAAATGTCTATTTAGGTCTACTGTCCATTTTTTGATTATGTTGTTTGTTTTTTTGATATTGAGCTGTATAAGCTGTTTGTATATTTTGGAAATTAAAACAGTATGGTACCGGCACAAAAACAGACACACAGATTAATGCAACAGGACAGAAAGCCCAGAAACAAACCCACGCACTTATCATCAATTAATCTGTGACAACGGAGGCAAGAATATACAATGGAGAAAAGACAGTCTCTTCAATAAGTGTTGCTGGGAAAACTGGACAGCTACATGTAAAAGAATGAATTTAAAACATTCTCTAACACTGTATACAAAATTAAACTCAAAATGGATTAAAGACCTAAATGTAAGACTGAATACTGTGAAACTCCTAGAGGAAAACATAAGCAGAACACTCTGACATAAATCGCAGCAATATTTTTTTGGATCCGCTTCCGAGAATAATGGAAACAAAAGCAAAAATAAACAAAAGAGACCTAATTAAACTTAAAAGCTTTTGCCCAGTATAGGAAACCATACACAAAACGAAAAGACAGCCTACAGAATGGGAGACAATATTTGCAAACGATGCTACTGAGAGAGGTCTATACTCTTAACATTGTTAGATGAGAAGAAATAATGAAAATGATGAAGGATGAAGCCCCTTTTCCCTTCTTTCATATCAATAAGATAACACCATCCCTGAAACAAATAACATTGCTTGAAGGAAGGCATAACTATTCTACTCAGGAATAGTGACGGACAAATCATATGGGTACTTACGAGTTAACTATTCACAACTTACTGTTCACAACTTCTTTCTCCCCATCTAAAATGATTTGAGTTTTCAGCTCAGATTTTTGTTTCTCTCCTCTTTCTTCCTTGCCTTAGAATCTGGCTATACCCTAATACAGCGGTCCCCAACCTTTTTGGCACCAGGGACCGGTTTTGTGGAAGACAATTTTTCCACGAACAGCGGGGTCGGGGGGATGGTTCAGGCGGTAACGCTAGCGATGGGAGTGGCAGATGAAGCTTCACTCACTTGCCCACCGCTCACCTCCTGATGTGAGGCCCGGTTCCTAACGGTACCGTTCCGCAGCCAGGGGTTTGGGGACCCCTGCCCTAATACAACCCCTCCCCAAAGAAAGTTCCAATATGCAGTCGGTAAAACATATTCACCGTTGGCCCATTTTCTGTTTGAATGTGAATGTAGGGCATGAAGGAATGTTAGAATTTGAATTCCACATTGAAAATTTACATAGGTTTATTTATACATCACACGTGTTACTAAGCTAGTGCTCCAAGAATGCTATTACAACAAACTGTAATTTAATGTTCTTTTTTAAAAAAGTCCAGTGGATCTGAATTATAAAATAATTACTGTAATTTTCAGTCAATTCATTTAAAAAACACTATTTTAGCTCCTACCTGGCCTCAGCATTGAACATAGTATATTACATATTGTGTTTTGAATGAAATGAATTGACGTAACGTAACTACTGAAGGTAAATCCTGCCTATTTTCTCATTGTACCATTTTCTTTTTCTGTGGATTCTTTGAAACATGAACTTAGCATTTTGAGCTATTATTTGACAATAAGCTTGACTTTCCTTTTCCTTTGCAGTTAGTATTTTAAAAAATAATTACCTATATAAGTTATAAATCTTCTCTTAATTATTTCTTAACATCTTATATCATTTTTCATTTTTGATTTAATCTTCTGAGTTAATTTCTTTTCAGGTGACTAATCTTCAGGACACAAAAGAAAGCATACACCAGAAACACACACCTTGAAACAACTATTATTTGTCCTCTTCTGTCCAAGCAGATGCACATGTTTGGTCTACCAGTCTCTCCACTTACACAGCAGCTCTCTGCACTTGGCATCATCAACACACAGAGAAATTATTTATTATTCTGTAAGGCCCTCAGATACAGAATTCTTGACCTGTTCTCTTTATTATCAATATGTTACTATAAGTTTTTTGAGGACTGAGATCCTTTCTGTTTGACCGTTTTATTCCAAGGGTTTAGATTATTCCAGGTCCATAGTAGCTAGTAATTAAAGATGTATAAAATGCCTGAAAGACTAACCTGAGAATAAAGCAAAACTGTAAGAAGAGTATTCCCTGCTGAATGCTTGAGATATAAGTGTGTTTCAAATCATTTGAGATTTGTGTTCTTCTTGCATTACTATTACAATTTTCTGGCAGGCATTAAATACTGAAAATTATTTAATTAACAAATATAGTTATACTAATCTGTATTACTTATAATGTGGAGAACAATATATTATAATTTTATATATATACAATTATAATTATACATAACTACATAGTACAGTCAGCCCTCCGAATCCATGAATGCAGAACTTGCAGATACGGAGGTCCAACTGTATAAAGTATTATATATACAAGGATTTATAATAATAAACTTTAACCATATAATACTTAGTCTCTTTGTTTTCTGGGAATATTACAAGCCAAAATGTCAAGAATCCTCCAAGGATTATCTGTTTAAACCATAAAATATTCTATATCTGTCTAGACTAAAATTCTTATACAGGCTTCTTCACTTTTCAGGAGTAAAAATTTATATTTTAATTTTATTGTCATGACAATACAATCTTTTTGTAGTAGTGACTTTTTTAGGCTTTGGTCTCATCTTGCCATCCACCTCATTATGCCTATTATGCTTCAGTCATTCTGGAAATTCCCTCACACCTCTTCACACATTATTGCCCTCTACTTGTAATAGACTCCCTGCTGGAGTGTACCTTTCTCTGAGCCTTTATCCTGTATAACCCTCCTACATTACGTCTCATAATATGTTACCTTCCTCTGCTCCTTTGGCAACATAACCTTACTGTTACTATAGATTTATCAAATTGAATTTAACTTGTGTTTTTCTTTTTGTCTCCACGATTATATGATGAATGGAAGGAACTGCATGTGTATTCCTATTTTTACCTTTGTTCATTTCTGTGTTCCTGCTCCTAGAACATATGTTGAAATTAGATAAATTTACCCTTTATTACCCTTTATCTACTAAAGTATTTAAGTGTTAAGAAATTTTGACCTTGCCTTAAAATACAATATTTTAAATTCATTTCACATTTACATGAATTTCATATTTTTTACGTGTTCTAACAATCATTCTTACATCTAAATACTTCCCATCCTGGGCATCTATAGATCAGTGTGCATTTAAGCTTTAATATATGTAAGATTTTCAGTTCTTTCCTATGCATATGACAGTTGATTAAATCTTGCAATCACTTTTGAAAAGGAAAAAATAAGTTGTGTGAATAAACATATATGTTCTTGCAATATTATTAATTCTATAGGACTTTTCCTTTTAGTCTCTTTAAAATATTATATTAACAATTAAATCATTAGTCACAGGCAGAATTAAAATCTGCATCAAATATTTCTTAAGAAAAATGTTTATATTCAAGATATATATAAAACAGATATGTATAAAAACCTTCCTGTAAATTATTAAGCACAACCATGCTTTTAGATTTTCTTTAGCCTTATATACTATAAATTTAAGCATAACTAACTGGTTTTAAGGTTTAAATTGGTCATACCATTTAAAATGCCATATCTATAAAGTTTTCATTATCCTTGTAGTAGCAGAAGTTTTGTTTCTGCTCCATGTCAATCCTATTGCATCTGTCGATGGAATTTATCACAGTGGATCACAAAACATAATCTTCTCAATTACTCTTTCCATCTCTGAGACTAAGGACAGGGTGTTTCATGTTCAATTTATTCTCTTGTTGAACATTTGTTTCAGGTGGTTTATATTTATGCTTCATGTATTGTTAATTCTTTCCCATATTTCTTTTTGACACTGAAGCTGTGGACATTAATCCTGCCAAAACAATGCTTTGTTTTCATTTTTTTAATGTATTTACCTCCTTCAGATGTTTGGCTTTTATTTCATTTGGTCTTTTTAAAAAAAATATTCCACTGGAAAATTGTTCCTATTCATTCTGATTCAGAGAAAAATTTCTTCATGAAATTTACATTTTAATATTTAAAATGATATACCAGAAACAATATTTACCCTCTTATTTTTTTAGTTCTATATATTGTACGTTCTCAAGTTTTATCCAAACACCTTATATCAAAACTTGCAGATACTAAAAAATGCTTTAGAAATATTCTTAATAATTTTTCTTGAAATGGTGAAAAGACTAACAATAATTAAAAGTAAATGAAGATTTGCTTATTTTACTGGTAATAATGCATAGAAAATATGTAAAATATAAAATTTAGTGGTTAAAATATTGTTTGGTGAAATATTTGTTCCATCAAAATATTTAAGCATTGTTTTTCAGTTATTGAAAATTTGAATTATTACATACACACAGAAAAGTGTACAACTTGTAACTGTAAAGCTTGATGAACTTTCACAAAGTGAATTCATCTGTTTAGCAGTCACCTAGACCAAGAAACAGATCCTTACCAGAACCCCCAAAGCTCCCTTATACTCCTTTCCTGTTGCAAGTCCTCTCCCCAAGGGTAACCAGTATCCTGATTTCTAAATTCACATGGATTCATTTTGCCAGTTCTTTAACTTTGTCCAAATTAAATCATTGTGCTTGCTTTCTTAAATTCAATGTTATGATCCTGAGAGAAATTAAGCTTTACTAATAATTATCAAATTTCACTATATAGTTGCTTGGTTTATCTATCAAAAGTTTGTGTGTAATATGAGATACCTTGTGCAAACAGAGTGTTGCACAATGCAAATTAGCTGACAATCATTACTTTGTATCTTTCAATATAATGTGACATATTATAGTTTACTTCTGCTCTACTGAACAGATATGTGTATTTTGTAACTTAGTGTTAATTAAACTAACTCTCACAAAATGTTCAAGTAACTTAAAAAGATCCATGTGAAGAAAAAAAGTATTTAAGACAATGCTGAGGATACAATAACTATTTTTTAATAATGCTACTTGCTTTAACATCTTTTTGTCTGATGTTAGTACTGCCACATCAGCTTTCTTTATTGTTCACAAAGTATATCTATTTCCATTCTTTTCCTTTCATCTTTATGTAACATCATTATATTTAAAAATATGTCTCTTGAAAGCAGCATATGGTTAGGTTTGACTATTCTTTAATCAAGTTTGACAATATTCGTCTTTTACATGGAGAATTTAAGTTACATTTAATGCAATTACTTACATGGTTGAGTTTGTGACTACCATATTACAGCTTTTTATCAGTCTATTGGTTTTATATTCTGCTTTCCTCCTTTCTTGTCTTACTTTTAGTTTTTTATTTAACAAAAATAAAGGAGACAATCAAGAAAGCATAACACAGTATCAGTCTTATCAGTAGTGAGAGAAACAAGAACCAAGATGGAATGAAAGCAAGACTCCTTGGTGTATTAGTCAACATTTGCTATGGCAACACACACTCCCAAAATGATTATGGATAACAGTAACAAACATTTATTTATTTGCTTTTATTTAGGAGGGCTGTGTGGGTCAGTATCAAATCTTCCAGCCTTTCTCTAGGTCATCTCATTCCAGGATTTGAGATGAAAGAGCAGCCCAACCACTCCAGTGCATTTAAAGTCTTTTCAAAGAGTTAGAGTACAATCTGTATTGTTCACGTTCCACTGATCAAAACAGATTATATGGCCAAACCCAAATTTAATACATCTAGAAAATATACTCTGTCTACAGCAAGGGCAATGAGGGAGAATATAGTTGTGAACAAATAATACACTTTAGCAAAATCTGGATTAAGAGAGGAGTAGAAAGTTACATTTTCTGGCAAATATAGAATAGTCTGAAACACTATCCCTCTAAAAGAATTAAAATAAAAAATACTATAAATGTTTGATTTATACAACAAACATGCTTTTAAATATGGAGTTAAGTTTACCAAAAGTTAAGGACAAAATCCAGAACCCATAAAACAAATAGTGAACTGAAATCCAAACAGTAAGCTAATACTAAAGGTCAAGTGATCTTGGGGCATTTTTCAAATTTTGAGGCCTAGAGGCTTGGGCTTTAATGACCACATAGACTGTTAAAGACAAATACTTGGATCTAACCAACTAAGAGAGCTGTAATTCAGACCCCCACAGACATTCAAAATACTACCCAGTGAGAGAAAAAGATGGCTACAAAATATTGTAGCCACCTGGAGAGTAATTTAAGAAAGAAAATTTTCCTTTAGTTTTGGGTTCTGAGTTTAAAAAATAAAATGGTCCTCTGAGAATTTAAAATCACTGCTCTAGCCACAAACAAATTATTACATAAAATATATATTACTGCATTATTTGGACATGATCATAACTTGGTCTTGTTACAATGAGGTGGCCTAATGTATGTCCATGGGGTATGCAGTAGAAGGGGCACACTTTCAGACATATCTTACAGTATTCTCACCAACAGAGCTCAAAATAAATGCTCACTTTCAAAAATTAAACCACTAACAAGAAATCAAGCCACCACAAGAATCAACAAAACCATGAAATGCCCCAATTAGACACATAAGGACTTGAAACAGAATGATCAAAAAGCTAAAATAAGATAAATTTAAAATAATTTAAAACTAAAAGAAAGAATTAAAATCTAAGTAACAAAAAAGATATCAAAAAAAAGAAAACTTTGAAATTAAATCAAATATTATTTCTAGTAGTTAAAAATAAGTAAATTTAAAACCTAATTGATTCTGGCTTTTAGCTATTATAATAGATTCTCCTGTAAATATTCTCATATAAAGATATGTGTATATATGCATATATGTTCTCATACTTTCACGTTTTTATTTCTCTTGGTTAAATACTTAAAAACAACATTTCTTGGGCCATATAATAGATTTACACTTAATTTTATAAGAAATTAAGAAATTGTATATAAGACTGACTTTTCTCCAAAATGGTTGTGAAATTTTGCATCCTCACCAATAGTATGTGAGTCCTGGTCACTCCACATCTGCATCAATTTTTGGCATTATTAATCTTTTTTAATGTTGGCCATTCTAAAGGGTGGATCACGATCATCTTTTCATGTGTTACTATTTACAAACAGGTGAATAAATAAATTTTGCAATATCAATATTAAAAAGAAACAAACTTTTGACATATACAGCAACATGGTTAACCCTCAAAAACAATATATTAAATAAAAGAAAACAGACACAAAAGCATAAATGTGGTCTGATTCTATGTATATGAAATTCTAGAAAATGCAAAGTAGAAGATCAATGGTTTTCTTAATTCAAAAGTGGAGGGGGATTATCTGGGAAAAAAACATGAGGAAAAATTGGGTGACAGAAATATTCTATATGTTGATTGTTGTGGTGCTGTCATAGGTATCAAAATTCAATAATTTATATAATCTAAATAGGTAACATTTTGTACCTAAATAATGCCTCAATAAAGATTATTTAAAATTTTTTGAAAAGTTAAACATGCAATTATAAATAATTGAAAGAAGATCAGTGAACTAAATAGTGGAGTTTTAGAAAATTCTCAAATGCAGCCAAAAAATACAGAAACAAAATCTATTAAAGAGAAGTAACGATATATGGAGGTTAGAATGAGGTGGACTACTACATATCTGTTCAGAATTCTGGGAGAAAATAGTAATAATAAAGGAGAAATACTATGTGATGAGATAATTGATAATGTTTTTTTAAAGAAAGAAATGATTGCTTAGAATCAGATAAAACATATCAAAAGTAGGATAAAGATAATTCAATTTACACAGAGGGTATTAGACACATACTAATAAATCTACAGAATTTGAAATATAATAAATGTTTTAAAGAAATTATATTTTATTTATTTATTTTTAAACAGCAGTTTCTTATTAGTTATCTATTTTATACATATTGGTGTATATATGTCAATCCCAATCTCCCAATTCATCTCACCACTACCACCACCCCCGCCACTTTCCCCTCTTGGTGTCCATACGTTTGTTCTCTACATCTGTGTCTTGCATTTCTGCCTTGCAAACTGGTTCATCTGTACCATTTTTCTAGATTCCACATATATGCGTTAATATTCGATATTTGTTTTTCTCTTTCTGACTTACTTCACTCCGTATGACAGTCTCTAGGTCCATCCAAGTTTCTACAAATGACCCAATTTCGTTCCTTTTTATGGCTGAGTAATATTCCATTGTATATATGTACCACATCTGCTTTATCCATCCATCTGTCGATGGACATTTAAGTTGCTTCCATGACCTGGCTACTGTAAATAGTGCTGCAATGAACTTTGGGGTGCGTGTGTCTTTTTTTTTAACATCTTTATTGGAGTATAATTGCTTTACAATGTTGTGTTAGTTTCTGCTGTATAACAAAGTGAATCAGCCACATATATACATATATTCCCATATCCCCTCCCTCTTGCTTCTCCCTCCCACCCTCCTTCTCCCACCCCTCTAGGTGGTCACAAAGCATCAAGCTGATCTCCCTGTGCTATGCAGCTGCTTCCACTAGCTATCTATTTTACATTTGGTAGTGAGTGTATGTATGTCAATGCCACTCTCTCACTTCGTCTCAGCTTACCCTTCCCCCTTCTGTGTCCTCAAGTCCATTCTCTAGTAGGTCTGCATCTTTATTCCCATCCTACCCCTAGGTTCTTCATGACCATTTTTTTTTTTTTTTTTTAGATTCCATATATATGTGTCAGCATACGGCATTTATTTTTCTCCTCTGACTTACTTCACTCTGTATGACAGACTCTAGGTCCATCCATCTCACTACAAATAACTCAGTTTCATTTCTTTTTATGGCTGAGTAATATTCCATTGTATATATGTGCCACATCTTCTTTATCCATTCATCTATCAATGGACAATTAGGTTGCTTCCACGTCCTGGCTACTGTAAATTGTGCTGCAATGAACATTGTGGTACATGGCTATTTGTGAATTATGGTTTTCTCAAGGTATATGCCCAGTAGTGGGATTGCTGGGCGTATGCTAGTTCTATTTCTAGTTTTTTAAGGAACCTCCATACTGTTCTCCATAGTGGCTGTATCAGTTTACATTCCCACCAACAGTGCAAGAGGGTTCCCTTTTCTCCACACCCTCTCCACCATTTATTGTTTGTAGATTTTTTGAGATGGCCATTCTGACCAGTGTGAAATGATACCTCACTGTAGTTTTGATTCGCATTTCTCTAATGATTAGTGATGCTGAGCATCCTTTCATGTGTTTGTTGTCAATCTGTATATCTTCTTTGGAGAAATTTCTATTTAGGTCTTCTGCCCATTTTTTGATTGGGTTGTTTGTATTTTTAATATTGAGCTGCATGAGCTGTTTATGTATTTTGGAGATTAATCTTTGTTGATTCGTTTGCAAATATTTTCTCCCATTCTGAGGGTTGTCTTTTCAGCTTGTTTAGAGTTTCCTTTGCTGTGCAAAAGCTTTTAAGTTTCATTAGGTCCCATGTGTTTATTTTTGTTTTTATTTCCATTACTCTAGGAGGTGGGTCAAAAAAGATCTTGCTGTGATTTATGTCAAAGAGTGTTCTTCCTATGTTTTCCTCTAGAGTTTTAGTGTCCAGTCTTACATTTAGGTCTTTAATCCGTTTTGAGTTTATTTTTGTGTATGATGTTATGGAGTGCTCTAATTTCATTCTTTTAAATGTAGCTGTCCAGTTTTCCCAGCACCACTTATTGAAGAGACTGTCTTTTCTCCATTGTATTTCCTTGCCTCCTTTGTCATACATTAGTTGACCATATGTGCGTGGATTTATCTCTGGGCTTTCTATCCTGTTCCATTGTTGTATATTTCTGTTTTTGTGCCAGTACCATATTGTCTTGATTACTGTAGCTTTGTAGTATAGCCTGAGGTCAGGGAGTCTGATCCTTCCAGCTCTGTTTTTTTCCCTCAAGAGTCCTTTGGGTATTTGGGGTCTTTTGTGTCTCCATACAAATTTTAAGATTTTTTCTTCTAGTTCTGTAAAAAAAGTCACTGGTAATTTGATAGGGATTGCACTGAATCTGTAGAATGCTTTGGGTAGTATAGTCATTTTCACTATATTGATTCTTACAATCCAAGAACATGGTATATCTCTCCATCTGTGTCATCTTTGATTTCTTTCATCAGTGTCTTACAGTTTTCTGCATACAGGTCTTTTGTCTCCTTAGGTGGGCTTTTTCCCAGGTATTTTATTCTTTTTGTTGCAATGATGAACGGAATTATTTCCTTAATTTCACTTTCTGATATTTCATTGTTAATGGATAGGAATGCAAGGGATTTCTGTGCATTAATTTTGTATCCTTCAACTTTACCAAATTCATTGATTAGCTCTAATAGTTTTCTGGTTGCATCTTTAGGATTCTCTATGTATAGTATCATGTCATCTGCAAACACTGACAGTTTTACTTCTTCTTTTCCAATTTGTATTCCTTTTATTTCTTTTGCTTCTCTGATTGCTATGGCTAGGACTTCCAAAACTCTGTTGAATAATAGTGGTGAGAGTGGACATCCTTTTCTTGCTCCTGATCTTAGAGGAAATGCTTTCACTCTTTCACCATTGAGAATGATGTTTGCTGTGGGTTTGTCATATATGGCCTTTATTATGTTGAGGTAGGTTCCCTCTATGTCCACTTTCTGCAGAGTTTTTATCATAAATGGGTGTTGAATTTTGTCAAAAGCTTTTTCTGCACCTATTGAGATGATCATATTGTTTCTATTCTTCAGTTTGTTAATATGGTGTATCACATTGATTGATTTGCATATATTGAAGAATTCTTGCATCCCTGGGATAAATCCCACTTGATCATGGTGTATGATCCTTTTAATGTGTTGTTGGATTCTGTTTGCTAGTATTTTGTTGAGGATTTTTGCATCTATATTCATCAGTGATATTGGTCTGTAATTTTCTTTTTTTGTAGTATCTTTGTCTGGTTTTGGTATCCAGGTGATGGTGTCCTCGTAGAATGAGTTTGGGAGTGTTCCTTCCTCCACAATTTTTGGGAAGAGTTTGAGAAGGATTGATGTTAGCTCTTCTCTAAATGTTTGATAGAATTCACCTGTGAAGCCATCTGGTCCTGTACTTTTGTTTGTTGGGAGATTTTTTAATCACAGTTTCAATTTCATTACTTGTGACTGGTCTGTTCATATTTTCTATTTCTTCCTGGTCCACCTTGGAAGGTTTTACCTTTCTGAGAATTTGTCCATTTTTTCCAGGTTATCCATTTTATTGGCATAGAGTTGCTTGTAGTAGTCTCTTATGATGTTTTGTATTTCTACAGTGTCCATTGTAACTTCTCTTTTTTCATTTCTAATTTTATTGATCGAGTCCTCTCCCTCTTTTTCTTGATGAGTATGGCTAAACGTTTTTCAATTTTGTTTATCTTCTCAAAGAACCAGGTTTTAGTTTTATTAATCTTTGCTATTGTTTTCTTTGTTTCTATGTCATTTATTTCTGCTCTGATCTTTATGATTTCTTTCCTACTACTAACTTTGGGTTTTGTTTGTTCTTCTTTCTCTAGTTCCTTTAGGTGTAAGGTTAGGTTGTTTATTTGAGATTTTTCTTGTTTCTTGAGGTAGGATTGTATTGCTATAAACTTCCCTCTTAGAACTGCTTTTGTTGCATCCCATAGGTTTTTGGTCATTGTGTTTTCATTGTCATTTGTCTCTAGGTATTTTTTGACTTCCTCTTTGATTTCTTCAGTGATCTCTTGGTTATTTAGTAACGTATTGTTTAGCCTCCATGTGTTTGTGTTTTTTTACTTTTTTTCCCCTGTAATTGATTTCTAATCTCATAGCGTTGTGGTTGGAAAAGATGCTTGATATGATTTCAGTTTTCTTAAATTTACTGAGGCTTGATTTGTGACCCAAGATGTGATCTATCCAGGAGAATGTTCTTTGTGCACTTGAGAGGAAAGTGTAATCTGCTGTTTGGGGATGGAATGTCCTATAAATATCAGTTAAAACTATCTGGTCTATTGTGTCATTTAAAGCTCTGTTCCTTATTAATTTTCTGTCTAGATGATCTGTGCATTGGTGTAAGTGAGGTGTTAAAGTCCCCCACTATTATTGTGTTACTATCAATTTCCTCTTTTATAGCTGTTAGCAATTGCCTTATGTAATGAGGTGCTCCTATGTTGGGTGCATATATATTTATAATTGTTATATCTTCTTGGATGGATCCCTTGATCATTATGCAGTGTCCTTCCTTGTCTCTTGTAACATTCTTTATTTTAATGTCTATTTTATCTGATATGAGTATTGCTACTCCAGCTTTCTTTTGATTTCCATTTGCATGGAATATCTTTTTCCATCCCCTCACTTTCAGTCTCTATGTGTCCCTAGGTCTGAAGTGGGTCTATTGTAGACAGCATATATATGGGTCTTGTTTTTGTATCCACTCAGTGAGCCTGTGTCTTTTGGTTGGAGCATTTAATCCATTTACATGTAAGGCGATTTTCAGTATGTATGTTCCTATTACCATTTTCTTAATTGTTTTGGGTTTGTTTTTGTAGGTCCTTTTCTTCTCTTGTGATTCCCACTTAGAGAAGTTCCTTTAGCATTTGTTGTAGAGCTGGTTTGGTGGTGCTGAATTCTCTTAGCTTTTGCTTGTCTGTAAAGTTTCTGATTTTTTCGTCAAATCTCAATGAGATCCTTGCTGGGTAGAGTAATCTTCGTTGTATGTTCTTCCATCACTTTAAATATATCATGTCACTCCCTTCTGGCTTGTAGAGTTTCTGCTGCGATATCAACTGTTAACCTTATGGGACTTACCTTGTATGTTATTTGTCATTTTTCCCGTGTTGCTTTTAATAATTTTTCTTTGTCTTTAATTTTTGTCAGTTTGATTACTATGTGTCTCAGCATGTTTCTCCTTGGGTTTATCCTGCCTGGGACTCTCTGCTTCCTGGACTTGGGTGACTATTTCATTTCCCATGTTAGGGAAGTTTTCAACTATTATCTCTTCAAATATTTTCTTGGGTCCTTTCTCTCTCTCTTCTGCTTCTGGGACCCCTATAATGCGAATGTTGTTGCGTTTAATGTTGCCCCAGAGGTCTCTTAGGCTGTCTTCATTTCTTTTCATTCTTTTTTCTTTAGTTTGTTCCGCAGCAGTGAATTCCACCACTCTGTCTTCCAGGTCACTTATCCGTTCTTCTGCCTCAGTTATTCTGCTATTGATTCCTTCTAGTGTATTTTTCATATCAGTTATTGTATCATTCATCTCTGTTTGTTTGTTCTTTAATTCTTCTAGGTGTTTGTTCTTTAATTCTTCTAGGTCTGTGTTAAACATTTCTTGCTTCATCTCGATCTTTGCCTCCATTCTTTTTCTGAGGTCCTGGATCATCTTCACTATGTTTATTCTGAATTCTTTTTCTGGAAGGTTGCCTATCTCCACTTCATTTAGTTGTTTTTCTGGGGTTTTATCTTCTTCCTTCATCTGGTACATAGTCCTCTGCCTTTTCATTTTGTCTATCTTTCTGTGAATGAGGTTTTCATCCCACAGCCTGCAGAATTGTAGTTCTTCTTGCTTCTGCTGTCTTCCCTCTGGTGGATGAGACTATCTAAGAAGTTGTGCAAGCTTCCTGATGGGAGGGACTTGTGATGGGTGGAGCTGGGTGTTGCTCTGGTGGGCAGAGCTCAGTAAAACTTTAATCTGCTTGTCTGCTGATGGGTGGGGCTGTGTTCCTTCCCTGTTGGTTGTTTGGCCTGAGGCGACCCAGCACTGGGGTCTACCCGACTCTTTGGTGGGGCTAATTGTGGACTCTGGGAGGGCTCACACCAAGGAGTACTTCCCAGAACTTCTGCTGCCAGTGTCCTTGTCCCCACAGTGAGCCACAGCCACCCCCTGCCTCTGCAGGAGACCCTCCAACACTAGCAGGTAGTTCTGGTTCAGTCTCCTATGGGGTCACTGCTCCTTCCCCTAGGTCCTGATGTGCACACTACTTTGTGTGTGCCCTCCAAGGGTGGAGTCTCTGTTTCCCCAGTCTGTCAAAGTTCTGCAATCAAATCCCACTAGCCTTCAAAGTCTGATTCTCTGGGAATTCCTCCTCCTATTGCTGGACCCTCAGGTTGGGAAGCCTGACATAAGACTCAGAACCTTCACTCCACTGGGTGGACTTCTGTGGTATAAATGTTCTCCAGTTTGTGATTCACCCACCCAATGGTTATGGGATTTGATTTTATTGTGATTGCACCCCTCCTACCATCTAATTTTGGTTTCTCCTTTGTCTTTGGATGTGGGGTATCTTTTTTGGTGAGTTCCAGTGTCTTCCTGTTGATGATTGTTCTGCAGTTAGTTGTGATTCCAGTGCTCTCACAAGAGGGAGTGAGCACACATCCTTCTACTCTGCCATCTTGAACCAATCTCTAAAACTTTCTTAAATGAAGCTAAAAACAGATAGTCACAGACAGTTCTACTGATAGCAGATTTCTCAACAAATAATTTTTGAAAAGAAATATATAAACAAGTAGGTAAATTTGAGATTATATTGACCAGATAAATAAGGATGATATCTAATTAATTTTAATAAAAATGTGTAGAATTAATTTTCTAGGTAGAAATAGCAGCCAAATGGGTGAAGCTGGTTTTATTGGCTCTTTTGTGTCCCCTCAAAATTCATGTGTTGAAGTCTTAACCTCCCATATCTACAAACATGACCATAACTGGGGACAGTTTTAACAGAGGTACTTAAGTTAAAATGAGTTCATTAGGATGTACCTTAATGCAATATGACTGATTCCTTATAAGAAGAAGAAATCTGGACATAGACACAAAAGGAAGAAAATGTGAAGACACAGGGAGAAGACAATCATCCAAAAGCCAAGAGGAGAGGCCTAGAACAGACTGTTCCTTCACAACCCTCAGAAGGCACCAATCCTGCCAATACATTGACCTTGGACTTCTTGCTTCCAGAACTGTGAGAAAATAAATTTTTGTTCTTTAATCCACCCAGTCAGTGTTACCTTGTTCTGGGAGTCCTAGTAAACTTATACAGGTATTAATTAGAATTAAAGTGTTTGATGGGACTGTTAATGACAGAGAGATAAATATGTTATTTATTTTATCTTTCTTTTTTTTTATATATTTTACATCAAACATTTATGTTTAACTTTTAAAGGTGAGCACTAAAATAATATAATTGAAGTGTATATCTTATAAACCACTATAAGAAAATAATATATGATGTATATAATAAGGAATGACAAGTATAGATAAATCATGAAACAAAATTAAAAAGTAAGATGGTATAAATAATCACAAATACAACAATAATCATAGTAAACTTATGTGAAACAATTTTCTACATTCATGTGAAAATTCTCAATGTATATAAACCAAAACTAGTAAAATGACAAGTGGATATTAAAAACTCCATCATTGTGGTGGTGGTGGGATGAATTGGGAGATTAGGATTCACATATATATACTAATATGTATAAAATAGGTAACTAATAAGAACCTGTGGTATAAAAACATAAATAAATAAAATTTAAAAATAAAATAAAAACTGTAACCTTCTAACAGGGCATAACTTTTTGAACTAAAAACTTTTCTCCTCCCACTCTCTTCCCCTCTTTGAATCTTTTTCTTCCAATTTTTGCTCTTTATTCCCTCTTTCTTTCTCCTCTGGGAACCAAAAAACAAATAAGCAAACAAACAAAAACTATTAAAAGCTTTGTATTGAAGTTAGGATGGCTAGAGTAGGTCTAGAACATTTTTTTTTGAATTAAAAAGTTATGTATAACTTTGATGTGCAATTTATTATTTTTTCCTTTTATGGTCAGTGATTTTTTTAATTCTGTTTAAGAAATATTGTGTGCTACAGGGTTGCAAAGATATTCTCTTATGTTTCTTTCTAGAAGCTTTACAATTTTGGTTTTTCTCCCCAGCTTTATTGAGGTATAGCTGACAAATAAAAATTATATATATTTTATGTGGACAACTTGATATTTTGATACACATTTACATTGTGAAATAATCACCACCATCTAAATAACACACTCATCACCTCACATGGTTACCATTTCCTTCTTTCCTTCCTTCTCTCTCTCTTTCTTCTTTTCTATTCTCTTCTTTTGTTTTCTTTCTTTTGTGGAGAAGGCCCTTAAGATCTACCTTCTCAGCAAATTTCATTTATAAAGTACAGCATTGTTAACTATAGTCACATTGCTGTACACAAAAAAATAAAAAATAAAATAAAAACTCCATCATTATTTTGAAAGATTTTATCAGTCCTTGCTCAAGATTTAATAGCTCAAGCAAACAAAAATCAATATGGATATCAAATTTGAACACACAGTTTAAAAGTTCAATTTAATAATCACAGAATACATGTTGTCTATTTAACTAGGCTATAAGGTAAGTTTCAATCATTTAAAAAGTTCAAACAATATAGATGATTAGGCATTTCCCTTATTCTCCTCTCTCTCCTTGAAATCAGGCAAAATAAGAAAGGAGAAGAAAACAAAAAATCCTCGTTAAAGCTAAACGTGGAGCTAGTTTAAAGCACCAGCAAGGTATATGACTAGCCAATGAACAGGTAATGTGCATGAAAGGAATGGAGTGCAAATGCCATGGATGCAGCTCTCAGGAAAAGCTCAAGAAATACACCTACCAAAGGCAAGTTCATGTAGTGAGATACAATTTCCAAAATATTTGTCACTAGTGAGAATGGGGTGTGAAATCTTTTTGCAGCATCTTCTGTGGAATCAGTTTGTTTCAAAAACCATACTAGGATGGGCTCTTGCTACTTAAAGTTTGGTCTGAAGAGCGAAGTATCAGCATCACTGTGGAGATAGTTAGAAATTCAGAATCACAAGCTCTGAGTCATACTTACTGAACCCAAACCTACATGGTAGAAAGATGATTAAATGATGTGTATTCACATTAAATTTGAGAAATACTGAGGTAGACCAAATGAGAATCTTCAGAGGCAAGCAAGCCATATTTTCAGGAAGCAGTCAGTCTCCATGGCACCACACTTGGTGGGGCAGAAAAGGGTGTGGGGAGAGAGAGGGGGAAAGACAGAGAGAGAGGAACTTTTCACAATGTAAAATGTTCAGTTCATATCTCAATTGCTTAGGAAGAAATAAAATGTAAACACTCTCAGAAACAAAAGTGCAGGACAATATGAAAATACTAACCTTTTAAAAATCTGATTTTTACTTCATCCCTACTCAAGAAGGCTGTGAATGCATGATCTGAGTAAATCTCTCCTGCCTCAAGGATAATTATTTTTAAAAGGGAAAAAATAATATGATCTATATAAAGATATTTTAAAGTACACTAACATGCAAAACAAACAACAGCTGAAGAGCACTCAGGACAAATGGATGAAAATGGAGACAATATTGCAACATGTATAAAATAATCAGTGGAACATTTACCACTATGGAGAAAAAACACAAAGCCCAATGACACAAACACAAGGAAGATTAAAAATTGGGGAAAATAGGAGGTGACAAACTGTAAGGTAATAAGAATCAGAAAAAATGGAATTAAAATGACAAAAACAAAGTTTTTTTAAAAAAAGGAATGAAAAAGATAGCGACATAGAACATTGAAGCTATTAATGAGAAGAATAATGAAATAAAAATAAAAGTTAGCAATGGAAAGAAACACAAAAGAGATCAAATCCTCATTTGGAATGCATAAAGAAGAAAATCAGAATAGAACAAGATAATTCTCCTGCAATAATAGGAGATGTAGAAGTAAACAATGAATGTTTACATTGTATCATGGACAACTTTACCCAGTACAGTCAACAGCAAGATAATGCTCTTAAATTTTAAATAATAATTCTAAGAGGTATTCAGGCCTATTATATCTTTCTATTCAGGCCAAAATATCTTTCTGTTTATAAGCATGTGGAGGGATAAGCAGGATTATGTACTGCAAACCCATAGTGAATTCTTTCTGGTTTACCTGTCAATAGGTTACCTGAGTACAGGGACTATCCCTCCCACCCCTTGCCCCTCAAGTGCTGCAAGATGATCTGTATACAAACAATTCCTTTAGAAGGTATGGCTACCCCTTACTCCAGTAGAAAGAGTTACGCATAATATCAACATTCCCCAAGTTTTCTAAGTGGAGGGCAAGTGGAGTTCCCATAAATTCCTGCAAGCTTAAATTGCTTTTGTACTGATGCTACTGGACTGCCCCTCACTTGCCTGACTATGCCCATAATCTCTCCATACAAGAAAGGGCTGGGCCTGGGGTGGGAGTGGGGGTTTGGAAGTGGGGGAAGTACTGCAGTAAAAGTGAAGAAATATTCTATACAGCGTTGAAAATATATAATGAAAACATTACTCAAAAATATGTCTCTCAAATACAACATAAACTAACAAGAGCAAATGGAAGTATAATGCCATTTTTTATAGTGCTTAAAATATGCAAAGCAGAATATGAATTATTTATTGATCACAGAATATGTAGTAAATTAGAAATATATACATGATATTTGATAGGACTTTCATAACAAAATACTACAGACTGGGTAGCTAAAACAACAAAAATTTATCGTCTCAGTTCTGGAGGCTAAAAATCTAAGGTCAAGGTATTGGCAGGGTTGGTTCCTTCTGAGGGCTGTGAGGGAAGGATCTGTTCCAAGCCTCTCTATCCTTGGCTTTTAGATGGCTGTCTTCTCCCTGTGTCTCTTCATATTGTCTTTCCTCCCTGTGTCCAAATTTCCCCTTTTTATATATACATCAGTCACATTCCATGAGGGCTTACCTTAATGACTTCATTTTAATTTGATTATCTCTGTAAAGACCCTATCTTCAAATAAGTACACATTCAGAAGTAATGGAGGTTACGACTTCAAAATTTGAATTTTGAGGGGGACACAATTTAACCTAATACATGATAATTATAAGTGCCAAAATCATGTTTGTGATTAATTTTAGAATTTGATGTTTTATTTCATGTACTGGGCAGTGAATACAGAGGTGACTGTTTTAAATTCTTTATAACTCTATGTATACCTCAATTCTTTCAAAATAAGTTAAAATTAAATAATATAAAAGCTTAGAGAAAAATATTAAGAAATAAGTGGATCCCTCTGTTCCAAGCACATAAAAATATACATTTTTTAATTAAACAAAACCAGAAAACTCTATGTTCCAGAAGAAGGTTCATAGCTAAAATTGAGTGAATTTTGCTGCAGATAATTTTTAGGGATACCAAGTCTGAATAACAATGTCAAGCAAAGTTGTGTCAAATTTTACAAGACCTTTTAGTTTCTGGGAGGTGAATCTTAGTTTCCTACATAAAAGGTAGTATCGTACACATATCCTGCATACCTACTAAATGACACTGATACCTAAACATTCCCTGTGCTTACTCTCCTTGGTACTTTTTCAGAGAATAGTCTTAGCCTGTGGACATTTTACATACCATTTAAGCCACAATTTAGTAAAAATTACTTTCTCTGTGAAACGATAACCACACCATATACTCTTCATCCTTTCCCAACTTCCCCCCAAATAAAAGACTGAGTTCATTTGTTTACCTAACACTCCTATTGAGTTATCATTATGCTACATGCTATAGAAAGTCTCCTTATGATATAGTATAATGATTGATGGTTTATGTGTCTGCCTTCCAAAATATACTGCACTCTGCTCGTGTGCAACAACAAAATTTTCATCTTCATCTTCTTATCTAAAAGGTTAGTTCCTGTCATTTATAAAGTCAATACTTAACTGTGTTCTTGAATGACTGAAAGTGTCATCCCATTTGACATGAATAATAGATTTTATTCTAAATACTCATTTTTCCTGGATAAAAGTTCTTGATGCATTTGCGATGACATTTATATACAAGGTCTCTGTATGTGTGATTTTGATTCATTCTGCTTTTACTTCTTCAAATATTTAGAAAGTTGGCTGTCAGATGCATAGCCACAGGTGAGTACCTAAATTAAGTTCACTTTAGTTAGAACTCAGCATTCATCTGAGCAAGAATGTTATACATGATGTTAAGATTCCTGGCTACATGCAAAAGCCACTCCTCGTGTGTGACTGACACAACACTCACCAGTTACAGTTGTATGGATCTGTATAACATTATATAATAACATATATATAGGAAAACACATTTAGAAATCCCACTTTGGAAGACCAAGAATATACTCCTTTCTTTGCAGGACAAGATGCAAGCCATAATCCCTACCTGATAGACTCTGGTAATGTGAACGCCTCTAAACTGAAGACACTTTTAACAACACAAGTGGCTTGAGCTGTGGGAATTAGCAGTGAAGAAACTAACAGACCAATAAGAGGGGTATATTTGGGAACCGACATTTTGAAGTTGGTGATGATGGCAGAGATTCTAAGATGAGAAGCTGAGAGTGGGACTTCATGTAAACTTGGGCTGACATTCCAGAAGCTGGAGAGGAAATTTATTGTCTATGACCTTTGTTAAACTCTCATGGGTTAGTCTTAGTTGAAACATAACTCTGTGACCTCTCCAGGCCAGCCCATTTATACTATAATTGTCAATCGTTAAATTATTACTCTAAATGGCTAATTTCACAATGACAAAAATTTCATAATTTAACCAATTCCAGTTTGGGGAGTTTTTGAAGTGAATAAATTTTTCCTTCTCTCTGAAGAACTTTTAACATATCTTGCCAGGCAGGTCTACAGGTGGCAAACTTCAGTTTTTGGTTTTCTGACAAAGTCTTTATTTCTCATTCACTTTTTAAGATTATTGTGCTGGACACAGCATTCTAGGTTGGTGTTTTGTGTTTAGTTATGTGTGTGTGTGTGTGTCTGTGTTTATTTTAATGCTTTAAGTATTTCATTCTATGCCTTTCTTGCTTGCATGATTTCTGAAAAAAAAAAAAGTCTAATATAATTCTCATCATTGTTCCTCTATTTTGGTAAATCTCCATTTCCCTCTGACTTCTTTCAAGATTTTCTCTTTGTCTTTGGTTTTCTGTCATTTGAGTACGATATGTGTAGGTGCACATTTTTTGGTCTTTGTCCTTCTTTGTTATGTCTGAATTTCCTGGATGTGTGGTTTTTGGTGTCCCTGATGAATTTTAGACAATTCTCAGCCATTATTACTTCAAATATTGTCTTCTTCTCCTTTCTTATTTCTCCTTTTACTCCTCTCATGACTTATACATATATCTTTTATAATTGTCTCACAGGTCTTGGAAATTTTCTTTTTCAACTTTTCCTACAAATCAAAAACACTGTCATAGAAATTGCTACAAGTTCCTAAAATTTTTACCAAAAAATTGCTATAAATTCAAAAAATTGATTTTTATCTATTGCAGAGATTGAGGGTCTATTTCTGCATTCTTAACTGTGAGAACCTGGTGGGGCTCTTGGAGGTAAAACTTGCAGAACATCTCCTCCCCACTCCCACTAAAACAGCGCCCTCAGGAATTTTTAACTCAAGCTAGTCCACACTCAGCCTCTAGCTATTTGTCAGTTACTTTAAGTGTTCTTATTCATTTATGGCTTCTGCAGGTTTTGTTCTTGATAAACTGTGATTCTCTATATCTGCCTGCCTGTCCGGTTTTCAAGACAATGGTTTTACAGTGACCTCAATTCCCTGATGGATCTAAGACGAGTTGTTAATTTTCTGTTTGTTCAACTTTTTCTCATCATGAGTACAGGAGTGACAACTTTGAAATCCCATTAATGTCAGAATGTAAGGTGGAAATCCTGTTTGTTTATATTTTATGAGAATTTTTTCATCTATATACATAAGGAATATTAGTAATAAACTGACTCCATCAATATACTTACTCTTTTCGGCCACCAAAACAACGAAGAAAAGTTATAATTTTGTGAGAACAAAGTTGATTTTTTTGGACATGATTTGTCCCAAGGCTCTGAACACTCCCAATGGATTACAATCCATTCAGAGTGTTACTAGGAGACAAATGATAGTTTTTTCTGAGTATCGCTATGTATTGTCGGCAACAGAACCTCAACTTTTTTAAAAAATTGAAGTATAGTTGATTTACAATGTTGTTTTAGTTTCTGGTGTACAGCAAAGTGATTCAGTTATACATATATATACCTATTATTTTTCAGATTCTTTTCCATTGTAGCTTATTATAGGATATTGAATATAATTCCTTCTGCTATTCAGTAGAACCTTGTTGTTTATCTATTTTATATACAGTAGTTTGTATCTGCTAATCCCAAACTCCTAATTTATCCCTCCCCCACAACCTTTCCCCTTTGGTAACCATAAATTAGTTTTCTATGTCTCTGAGCCTGTTTCTGTTTCTTCAATAAATTCATTTGTGTCATATTTTAGATCCCACATATGTGATGTCATATGGTATTTGTCTTTCTCTGTCTGACTTACTTCACTTAGTATGAGAATCTCAACTTTTATATTACCTAATGACTGAAACTTCCCTGGGTATCTAAACCTAAAAAAAATTTGTCATTTAAATGCAGTCTTTAAGAGCCCCATACTCTGTGCCTTCTTAATTATCATGAACCTATAAATCTGTCTGTACATGAGTAATATCAGCAAGTTCTTGGAATTTAGAATCAAACTCATAGGAATAATCAAAGACCAATTTCTTATTAAAGATGTACCACAAACCTTGTGACAGAGACCTACCCATATTTTCTAAGAGAAATTGTAACAGCAACTGAACTAGGGAAGTCTTCTCCATACTTGACTTTAAAATCTTTAAATGTGACGGTCTTTCATGCTGTCAGTGCTCGTTACTTACTGAAAATAGAGAACATTTATTAATAAATGGGCTTACCTCCTATGAAATTTTGTTAGTTTTCCCCTCAAATATTTCTATTTATTTGTATAAACTGTATCCTGCTATCATTCCATTCTCCAAAAGAAGGGTAAATCCATGTTTATTCTCTCTGTTGTGAACTAAAATCCAGACTTCATCTTGTTTTTGATGGATCATAACTTAAAACTGAAATAAGACATTAAGCAGAATATACCATAACAGCTCTCAATTTACCTTTACTATAAATTGATATTTGACTAGAGGTGAAATCAGCTCAGATACCAGAACTTATTAAAATTTCCAGATATTACATTTACCAGATATTGCTTAACTTGTGAGAGATTTTTAACCTATACCTGGTACCAGGTATAGTTTTGGAGCAGCCAGTGTGGAAACAATCAAGGTTTTGACCAACTGAAAATGGTCTATAATTTAAAGAACTTTCAAGGGCTCACATATAGAATCTCATTGAAAAGGAGATAATATGGAAACTATAGGAAATGCCTTAGCTGAGCATTATGCCCTCACTGAGATCCTGGCCTCTTTAATACTCCAAGAAGTCAAATCATTGGAGATGTGAAAAAAAGCTATAATAGCATGTCACAGATCTGCTCTGGAGTCTGTAAAAACTTAACAAAAAAAAAATCTAACTGTAAATTCATGAGGATAATTTCTAGTACAACATGAGAGCTGCTTGGTGGGGACAGAGACTTCAGATGCAAACTTTCAAAACTTTGCCACTCTACCCGATCGATATTGGTGAACACATTGTACTGAATATTTCTGAATGCCTCCAGTACATGTCTCATCTATCACAATGATCAACCTGGCAAAAGTATGAAGGTGGAACTTGGAAAATAATCCAAACCTCAGTGTCCCCTGAACTTCTCTGAATAGATTTCATACAACCACCTAACTGCTATGGGTTTTGAAAATATGCTTTCTTTTTGCTTATCTTTAGGAAGATGAAACTTTTCCAGAGAACTATGGCTCTGACTGAAGCAAAAATTTGACTTGATTTTGTGTCTGGCTGGGTAGTTCCAACCTACATCTCCAGTGATAGAGACAGTCATTTTACTGGGATTTCTTAATAGGGAAATTTGAAAAGTCTGATCAGTCACTAAGACACATCATTGTCCATATCATTCTTAATACTTAGGAAAAGGAAAGCGGGCCAATGACATTTTTAAACTATATTAGCAAAGTTAGCAGACACTTGGGCTTCTTTAGGCAAGAGTGTTGCCCCTACCCTCACGTACAGGAGACCCACACTCTCCAGGGCTCGTGACTTTCACTATCAAGTTTAGTGCAGGTCACCTATGGGCTTGGATATTTCACTCTTGATTTTGAGCCCTAATTTACCTAAGGAATGCATCACAAATTATGCAAGACATTCATGCAATATATCCAGTCTTATCATCGAGGGGTACAAGCTTCCTTTCCTTACATTCTTGCAATATGCTCTAAATGGCCTCAGACTAAAGAAATCATCTCCTGGAAAATATACCAGAGGGAGAATATGTCTTAGAATCATGTTGGAAAACACTCTATTAAATACTTTTGAACACTAAAGCTGAACTCAATCTTCAGAGTATTTATCCATGGCTAAATATGTCCTAGCTAAAAAGATATAAGACATGGGTTGCCATTATATCAGGAAATGTAAAACTGAGAGTCTTAATAATCCTCCATAAATAGATAGCTTTAGATGGTATATCAGTCAGAGTTTGGTCAGGAGAAGAAACCACAAAGTAATTTGAACAGGGAAAGGTCAATAAAAAGAATTATTAACCATTACAGGGGATTGGAGTAATATGGAACTGGGTAATAAAGTAAAAATAACTATATAGAAAATAGAAAAAAGCTCAGATCCAGAAAATATTGGAGAAGGCAAGGTGGTGGCTCTCTGAGGGGCAAAGATATTGCTGTGATGCTTGATGGCTGAACTTGCTAGAAATCAAGTGCTGTAAATCCACTCTTAGGACCTAGAGAAAGCTAGAGGTACTCTGCTACAAGACTACCTTGGGAGGAGGTTGTCCTGGGGGAATCCACTGGTCTCTGGGTACTGCTGCGTGTCATGCACTGAAGGTGCTGGATGCTGGAGAAGCCACCCACACAGCAGGAATTGGATAGTAGGGAATCTGTGTGCTGCAGAGGCCAGCCAAGTGAGTGATTGGAAAGAGGAAGGAAAACCTTCTTGCTATGTCCCTCTAATAACCTCTACTGGCAATGCTTAACATTATGACAGCTGGCAAAGGAAAAATATTTAAAGGACCCAGACCCTACTTCACAAAGCAGGAAATGAAAAGCGAATTTGGAGCTGAGAGACAATAAATAGGTAACTGGCATAGAAAGAGACAAGGCTTGACAGGAACTTTGTATCAAGAGAACAATTGCATTACATGGGCAGATCCCACGTAAAATCTACCAAACAAAATCTACATAATGGTAGTCACAAACTTCATGTTTTAATTGGCATACTGTTATTCTTTTATTTTCCCTTTGCTGTTAGCAATTTTTTTTTTAAACATCTTTATTGGAGTATAATTGCTTTACAATGGTGTGTCAGTTTCTGCTTTATAACAAAGTGAATCAGTTATACATATACATATGTTCCCATATCTCTTCCCTCTTGCATCTCCCTCCCTCCCACCCTCCCTATCCCACCCCTCTAGGTGGTCACAAAGCACCGAGCTGATCTCCCTGTGCTATGCGGCTGCTTCCCACTAGCTATCTATTTTACATTTGGTAGTGTATATATGTCCATGCCACTCTCTCACCCTGTCACAGCAATTTTTTAAAAATTTTAACCATAATATTTATAAAGTCTCTATACTTAAAATTTTCTTTTATGTGTTTAGTCAATCCTTGGTATGAGCCTAAGCATCCATTTCAATTTTTTTTAATGATTTGATTAAATATTAATTCAAATAGTATTGGTTTGCACACATTTTTTTTTCTGAGTTCCAATCAACTCCTTCTAGAACCAATCACTTGTTTAAAAAAGTTTCATAAGTAACTGGACTCAACTACTATTTGATTTTTTATATGTAATATAGCAAGAAAAGTACCAGGCAACCAAAAATCTAAAACAATTTTCGTGTCATTTCTATGACAAGAAAAACAATGAAACAATATCCAGGGGTCATTTGTAGGAAGCTGTCTCTGTAATCAAACTTTCTTACAGGTAAGGCTAAGAAAGGAAACAGAAAAAGATGACATACGTTTAATAACAATCTTACATAGAAGTCTTAATGTGTAGTACTTAAGTTTTCCAATTCTTTTCTTCAGATCTTATCCTTCATCTATATGATTACCTCTCTTTTTTATATTTTGCCTACCTAACTAGGCTCCTAACTATCTCAGAATGATACCAAAACTATACAATAAAATATATCAGCCTTTGTAGGGGGATTTGGGCTGAAAACAGGTTATTGAGTAGCCTCCAACAGCTAGTATTAGATTTGTGGCACAAAAACCTGTTCCCTACTAAATGCAAATTAAGTATGTACCTATTACTTGGTAAACTGCTGCTGGTCTGAAAAATAGCTACTGATGCTGTGATGTCACTCATAGTTCATTTAGGCTCAATATTTTTCTTTTTATTGAGAGAAAGGGAGAGAGAGAGATTGAGAGATTGCTAGATAACTTAAATCAAGGATAAAAACTGGGTTCTCACTGAGATTGCTAACTCAGAAATTCTAGATGGCTTTTTTTCTATACTTAAATCTCCTCATATAATGCTATGAAAGAATCATGAGAAATGGGAAAAATCTTATATGCAATAGTTTATATATTTACAGGGGCTAGTATGTCATTAAGGTGTTATAACTTCTCACTAAAAGAAGTTAACAATAATGGGCAGAAATAAGGGCGAGCAGAAGTAGACATGACATTGTCTTTGCGAAAGGTATATCTATCATTTTAGGAGAATGTTTCATTTAAACACCCACTGAACTCTCTCAGATCTTAATATTATTAACAAGATTCAGAAAAAAAGGAGGAAATTATGAAATTAGGTGGTTTACCTAATACCTCCATAGCTAGTTCTGTGAGTTCTGCAAATTGGAGAAAGGATTCCTTCTCTTGGTTTAGTTTGGACATTCTTGGCTCCTGGTTTAGAAGAGGTCTACAAACTTTGAGCATAAACCAACACTGCCTTTGTTGCAGTGTTCAAATATGTGATTTTTAGAATCTTCTACTTCAAAGACACTTCCATCAAATGACTCAATAAATGGTCCTCACATACAGATGGCCAACAGGCACATGAAAAGATGCTCAATATCACTAATTATTAGAGAAATGAAAATCAAAACTACATTGAGGTACCACCTCACACCAGTCAGAATGGCCATCATCAAAAAATCTACAAACAATAAATTCTGGAGAGGGTGTGGAAAAAAGGGAACCCTCCTACACTGTCGGTGGGAGTGTAAATTGGTGCAGCCACTATGGAGAACAGTATGGAGGTTCCTCACAAAACTGAAAATAGAGTTGCCATATGATCCAGCAATCTCACTCCTGGGCACATATCCAGACAAAACTATAATTCAAAAAGATACATTCACCCCTATATTCATAGCAGCACTATTCACAATAGCCAAAACATGGAAGCTACCTGAATGTCCATCGACAGATGAATGGATAAAGAAGATGTGGTACATATATACAATGGAAAACTACTAAGCCATAAAAAGAGAATGAAATAATGCCATTTGCAGCAACATAGATGGACATAGAGATTATCATACTAAGTGAGCTAAGTCAGACAAAGACAAATACCATATGATATCACTTATATGTGGAATCTAAAATATGGCACAAATGAACTTAACTACGAAACAGAAACAGACTCACAGATGTAGAGAACAGACTTGTGGTTGCCAAGGAGCGGGGTGGGGGAGGGATGGAGTGGGAGTTTTTAACTAGTAGATGCAAACTATTATATATAGGGTGGATAAAAAACAAGGTCTCACTGTGTAGCAGAGGGAACTATATTCAATACCTTGTGATAAACCAAAATGAAAAAGAATATGAGAAAGTATGTATATATATATATATATATATATATATATATATATATATATATGTATAACTGGATCACTTTGCTGTACAGCAGAAATTAATACATTATAAATCAACTATATGTCAATATAAATAAATAAATAAATAATAAGTGGTCTTCATCTAAAAGATCACATAACCCTGACATATGAAGTAGATCAAATAACTGCCACCAAAAATCTGGTATACAATCATGACTAGTCAAAGAGTGGGGGAAGATCTGGAATGATCACTTCCCCGGTTGATAATGATCTATCTTCATACTCACTGAAGAATGACTATGATGGGGGACTGAGAATCAAGACTATACCTGTCAATGTGACTTAAATATGACTGTGGACTACTTAAGTCAGTATTACTTAGTTGTTTCAGGAAAATTCTGCCACAGAGAATTGAAACTATAAGACAATAAATAATTTCAATGTGTGCTAAAGGAAATCCCTACAGATCAATATTCTAGTCATCTGGGCAAGCAGCTCATGTATAAAACAGAAGTATTTTTCCATTCACATCAAGACCCTGAGACCTCTAATTTTAAACTGTTATATCATAACTTTTGCCTAATTTCAATCTGATTTTGCCTTGAAAAATACATGGTAAACCACTTGAGCTCAGACTCCAAAGCCTTATCAACTTTGTTTATATATGTAGCTTCCCTTTCTGAGACACAGCTCTGCTAAGGTGGTATTTTTTCTTAAAACTTTTCTTTGTTAACAGATTTTGTTGTGTTTTGGAGAATTCAATAATCCTATTCTTTGTAATTCGAAGTCCTCATTTAAAAATTAAATCATTTAAGCAAAGTGTTTTCCAAAATGTGTTCTTCAGAAATGTTATGAATTAAAATGCTGATAAACAAATTTTAAAATGTTTTACTCCAAGTATTGAAAGTCTTAAAAAAGTCCTTGGTATGTTATTATGCATTATGTAATATCAAGTAGGGTATTACATGTAGTAATTCCAAATTTTGTTTTATTCTTAAATATAAATTTGTGAAATATCAAGTGGAATAAAATCCACTGGAGACAAGTTAGGAAATATCCAGATTCCTATGGGTAGCTCTGATTCCAGGGACTTAAATTCTTTCCTTTAGCAATAGGAAACCCATCCTCATTTATATATTTTGACCTGGTAATAGTTTGTACAATGTGTTTATCAATATATTTATTCAATTATGACTAATTTCTAGTTACTTGCTTTTCTTTATGAGTTAGCTGGCTACTCATAATGAAGAGCATTGGCCATGGGTACCAGTGAGGGGGAAGGGAAGAGAAGAAAACTGTAAGAGGAATGCTATATGTACATTCCCACAAATTTTGCACTGCATATTGGCTCTCTTTTACAATGTCGGAATACAGATGTATACAGTATATGAATTGTATTTTTTGCAAGTGCATATCTCTGCACATAAAATTTATCTCCTTTGTTTCTCTTGTGAAGTATATAAATTTGATTTGCCATTAAAATATAATAACTTTTTTATATTGTGTGACTAAAATAGATATTTAAGGATTACACTTATAAATTGGATATACTTAATTAGTAGGCAGCTCACTGTGGATCTATTTTCTTAATATCAGTGAGAATATGGCTGAACTGACCATATCTTTTTTTTTTTAATTTTTTTCCTTTTTTTTATTTTTTAACATCTTTATTAGAGTATAATTGCTTTACAGTGGTGTGTCAGTTTCTGCTTTATAACAAAGTGAATCAGTTATACATATACATATGTCCCCATATCTCTTCCCTCTTGCATCTCCCTCCCTCCCACTCTCCCTAACCCACCCCTCCAGGCGGTGACAAAGCACCGAGCTGATCTCCCTGTGCTATGCGGCTGCTTCCCACTAGCTATCTATTTTTACGTTTGGTAGTGTATATATGTCCATGCCACCCTCTCACTTTGTCCCAGCTCACCCTTCCCCCTCCCCGTATCCTCAAGAGCATTCTCTAGTAGGTCTGCATCTTTATTCGCATCTTGCCCCTAGGTTCTTCTGACCATTTTCTTTTTGTTTTTCTTTTTTTTTTAGATTCCATATATATGTGTTAGCATACGGTATTTGTTTTTCTCTTTCTGACTTACTTCACTCTGTATGACAGTCTCTAGGTCCATCCACCTCACTACAAATAACTCAGTTTCGTTCCTTTTTATGGCTGAGTAATATTCCATTGTATATATGTGCCACATCCATATCTATTTTATTTAGTTTCACTTGTGAGACAGTTGTCTGGACCTGGGCAATGATAGAATTTACCTCTGGACTAAGCCAACCACCCTGAAATGGGATTGGATGCTTGAATCTCTATAATTTTAACATTACAATTATTATGGCTAATTTAGATGCACTTCTCACTTGGTCAAAAAATATCTTTAGGAAAGCTCTCCAACCTACTCTCTATTGCATGTCAAAATAAAATTCATGTCAAAATAAAATTCCTTGCCAGAGTCAAGCCCACACTTTTACAGTGACCGATTCTGTTAGATCTGAAAACTAAGCACGAAATGCAAACATGTTATAGAATATTTAATGTTTCAGAAGACTGAAAGACAATGATAACTGATTTCCTAGGAGGGAGTTTGGATTTTTTCTAGTAACTTGATATATCCATATTAACATTTCTTTTGAGGATTCTAGAATAGAAATTATTTTTTACCTTTAATAGTGTTTTTATATTTACTGAGATACCATCCTGTGTGTCCTACTAATTATAAGACTTTATGTTGTTCTCTTGTCAGGCTAGTTTCATCTTGTGTTGTTTCTTTTTCCTATTTTGCATGGTATTATTGCTAATACATTAATCATACCAAGTCACTGGAAAATATATTAGAGAATTAATAATGTTAAAACTTTCATCAAGGTGTGAAAAGTCTTTGACAATGGTACTTTTAAATTTTGTTTTAAAAACGTTCTTCTTATAGGAAGTTTTATCTGTTTTTAGTGTTATGTATCAATAGATTTGTATACTGTGTCTCTTTTTAGGAAATATATTTGAAGATTTTGGTTGGAATACATAAAGATAGAGACCACTTATATATATGCTTTATGTCATAAAACAAGACCACTTATATAATTTTGTATGTCATAAGACAAGCTTCTGTGTGCTTATACCTCTTGAGAACATTTTATCTTCCTTTGATTAGTTTTCTTTCATTGAATTTCATGTGCTCTTTACATCTATATAACCCACCTTTGTTTTGGATGGCTCTAGCAATGGCACTAAAATTTATAGACCACAGGTTCGGAGAATACTTCTTTACATTATTAGCATGACAGATGTCTTTTGAAATAAGTAGGTTGTTCTATCTTATTTTAGCAACCAACAACAATATAAAATATAATGCTGTATATTCTTTACACCAATGCTGTTTCTGTGATGATGGAAATGCTCTAAAGTTGCACTGTCAGTATGATAGACTAGCCACATAGAGCTACTGAGCATTTGAAATGTTTCTAATGTGACTGGGGAATTGACTTTTAAATTTTGTTTAATTTTAACTAATTTTAATTTAAACTAGTACAAGTGACTATTGGGGAAACAATGAAAGGGATTTGGTCTTATATGATAATAGATGATTTGCTGATGGTATGACAGAAATCAGACTGGAAAGAGGTATTTTTTTTTCTTCAACAAAAATTCAAAATAATTATTCTGAAGCTTTGTTTGGCATGTCCAGACATTCATGATCCAGTGTCTGGATAATGGTAGTAAGTGCTGCTTTTTATTTGGGGAACAACATTCTTCTGCAATCTGATTTGTGAATAAAAATTGAGTCTATTATCTAGGACTGCCCAGTTCCAAATGTTACTACTTTGTACAATTAAGCCTATCAGCAAGCCGGGAGATTCTATGAAACTTTCCAAGAGTGCCTCCAAAGGAAGATCTTTTTTATGAATTCATTTATACTATTTAAACTTTTATTGTAACACTCATCAGATTTGTCACTTTACTGATTTCAATGATAGAGAAAGATTGTGATTCACTCTCTAGAGATTCTTAGAGTCAGGAAAAATTTTGAAAACACTATTTCTGTTGTCTTATTATTTCTTCTTTTTCAACATGAATCCTGTTAAAGTTGAATTTGTATCATAGTTGAGAAATACCATCTATTTAAATGTCTTTGAGCTAAATAAATGAAATTAGACATCAATTAATTAAGGTAAAAAAAAAGTAAATGAATGATATCTCTTCTTTAAACCACACACACACACACACACGCACACACACACACAATGACCTAGATGCTTCTAAATATTTTTCTGTAATTAATCTAGAAAACCCAATACATTTAGTGACCACTGTAGGTTTTATTTTATTTGATTGTTTAACTCAAGGTCAAAAATTCAAATTAATTTTTCTTCTGTATTCATAGAAATGAATTGACATCAGTCTTCATAAATGCTCACTCCTATTTTATTTGTATATTTATTTGTTTATTCACTTTATTTGTTATTTCCTATCTCCATGCTCCTATTTGATCATCCATTCTCATGGCTTTTGTGGGTATCCTTTTACTGATACATGTCCTTGTTAAATATTTAGTTTTTATACTGAATTAGTTTTGTGCATGTATTTTTATTTAAAAACGACATTGTGCTATGGATGTCTTTTTCTTTATCTTTTTTATTTAAAAACGACATTGTGCTATGGATGTCTTTTTCTTTATCTTTTTTTCTTTATCAGCACTATACTTTTAAGATTTGGATACCAATCTTTATAGGTACATTATATTTTGCTTTGAACAACTGCATATTATTGCATGGGGTAAATGAACCCACTTTCCTTATTAATTGCCCTAGTGACGGAAACCAGTTTTCCTCAACTCCTTATTACTACAAACAATTAATGAATATCCTTTTATGGACCTTGGTGAGAATTTTTCTCAGAGGTAGACCACAGGGTTACATGGACACAAATGTCTATATGTCTACCAGTATGCATAAAAATTCCTGTGCTGTATATCCCACTTGTTGGCCTTATTCACATTTATAAGTATTGCCAGTTTGAGGGTTTAGTCAATTAAGTTAGGATTTGAGCAGCATATAGATTTTGTTGTTGCTATTACAACACTCAGAGCACCAGAGGCTTTAAATATTTCTAAAGTTCCCTTGTAATGTGTTTAGAGGCTGGCTTGCAGTGAATTGTTCTTAATGTTTTCTCTTCCCTCAGCTTCAGGTCTTCTTTTTGTATTGATAATTGCTCCTCAGAGAACATCTCTCTCCTCTTTAACTTCCCCAACAATAAACTGCTGGTACATGTTACTTTATACTTGTTAGCCTGGATTTGGAATGGAGTGCAAGGAGAGGATGCATTCTCTGTTGCTATGTTTCACCTTCAGCCTTTTGTTGGAGGTCTGGTCCTGGATATCGGTGGTGGGGCTCTCTAAGTGACTACCCCTACCCCTGCTATAGGAGATTTCTAATGTTCTGGGCCTAGAACCTTACCACATTCCACTGGATCTCACTTGTGCCCTATGGGTAATGGGTTTGCTGCCCTTCCACAAGTAGCTTAAGGCTTTTGTTCCATAGGGAATATAGGAGAGACCCCAAATGGGTAATGCCTTATACAGCTGCTGTTTGCTTCCCTGGGAGTAAGCATGTTGGAGACTTTCTCAGACTCCCATTCAACTCCCAGTCTTTCTTGTGAAAAAACAGGTAAAGTTTGTGGTGTAGAAACCACAAATAAGCATAAATTCCCTCTGTGTCTGTGACTTCCAGGACTTCTATACTGTCAGTCTAGTCTACACTTGGCTTTTAAAAATTTATTACAAATTTTAGCTGAATTCTTTTTACTGATTTTCATGCTCTCTGGATTTCAACATCTGCCCCAAGCAATACTCATATCATCTCTCCTCTGTAGTCACCTGTCTTTCAAGTTTCAGGTTAGTTAGTTGTCCTGTAATCCGAGCTTTCCGATGCATTTAAGAAGAATTGTGTTTTGTGCATTGTAAATAGGAGGGCAACACCATTTTCAAGCTTTCTGCAACCTAGGTAGAAGCTGAAAAATTATCAAGGTTAATATTAATTTTTCCCCATGGGGTGAGCAATTTTTTTTAGCATTGAGTAAAATATATTCCTTCTCTTCCTCATTTATTAGACAACCCAAATTTATCATATATCAAGTTTTCACATACACATGGTCTATCTCTGTGTTCTCTAACCTAATACTGTGGCATCTACCATGTGTTCTTAAATAGTACCAAAATATTTGTGTTACTATAACTTCATAGACTGTCTTTAGTAAGGCAAATACTGTTTTTTGCTCTTATTTTTCCAAGTCTCATTAACAAATCAGGAAACTTAATCCTTTCCTAAAAAATTTTTGGACAAATATATTGGGTTATCCAAATGAAATACACATATAATTTTTTAAAGTAAGCTCTACTGATTTATAAAACAATTTGGGAAGAATGAACTTTTAAAAGTTAAGCCATATGACTGAGGAACATAGAAAGATTCTGTACTAGAAAGGCATCACTTGCTCCTCCATATTCACTCTCTGCCTTTCTGCACTCTGTTTTCTGTCTCAGGAGGTTGACCCCAATGTAGTTCAGGAACCAGGATCTCTTGCTCTCTAGTTTCTGTTTAGATTTTGTCATAAGGAGCGACCATCTGAAAATCAGAGTGTGTGAAAAGGAGAGGTCAGGATATGTAATCCCTTGGCTATGACCTTGCAGGAATGAGACCTTGGCCTCATTCCTCTATTGAAGGCCACAGCTTCTGTTGGACAGGCTTCTCCTATAGTGATGGCTTTCATGGGGTTGTAGAATCTGTTAGATCACATTGCCCCTTCAGTTTTTCTAATAAGTTTCCCTTAAATCTGAGCAGTATGTATATAGTCTTCAAAGTCAGTCATCAACCAAATCTCCTATATCCTTAACCTCTTTTCAGAATGATCCCTTGGCTTTCGCCCTTTAACTGTGTTCTGGCTTGTTTCCTTAGAACTATCGTTTCCCTTGCAACTCTCCCAGTATGTGACTATTTCTTTTCTCACTATCTAAAATGTGAGTAGATTGCTTGTAACAGCTACATTTTGTTTGCAGATGTTTCTTCTTCCTAAAAACAGGAAACTTTGAATCTCATATCAGTTTACCCACTGATGTACCTACTTATTGTCATCACAGAGTTTACTTCATTCCTTTAAATTTACTGGCTCTTGGCATACTATAATTCTTTCCAACTAAATTTACCTTACATTTGACATCAGTAACAATAAATATATTTCCAAACCTCTGGGGTCTTAATTTCTTCGTTGTTTCCCCTTCAAATATTGCTTCCCCCACCTTACCTAGTAACTTGACCCAGTGGTCCAAATTTAGACATATCGTTGCCAGTAAACATAATGTCTCCAATAATTCAACACAATCATATATCTTTGTGGCACTTCCTTTTAGTTTTCCTTTGCAATTCTGGTAACCCAGCTCCAACCATCCATTGACTCCATTGAGTCATATTAATTAATACCATCAATTTCTCATACTCTCTCATTCAATCATTTATTTATTTATTCAACAAATATTTAGTTTGCATTTACTCTGGTAGAGGAATTTTCTAGTCAGTAGAAATAAAGCAGTGTTTAAAATGATAAAAATATATGCCTACTTGTAAGCAAATTAAAATAATAAATTAGATGTTTTCAGATAGCAATAAATATGAAGGTAATAATAAATAAACAAAATTTTAAAAGGGGACTAGAAATGTCAAGAAGGTAAATGGAATTTTACACATGGTGGCATAAGAAGGCCTCAATAAGGCTAAATAACTTACAGCTTTACTAATGTGTAATTGTTGTACAATAAACTAAACATATTTAATGTATACAATTTAGTGAGTTTTGATGTTTGCAAACACCCATGAAATCACTATCACAGTCAAAATAATCAAGACATCCAATACTCCTAAATAATTGTTCATGACTCTTTGTAGTCCATCCTTCACTCCTTCCATCCCTCATCCTCGAGCAACTACTCCTTTCTGTCCATATTAATAAGCTTTGTAATTCTAGAATTTATATAACTTGATTCCTATAATATTGATTGATTATCTGGCTTCTTTAATGCAGTGTCATTATTTTGAAGTTCATCCATGTTTTATCAGCAGTTCATGTATTTTTAAGAGTGAATAGTATTCTCTTATGTAGAATAGTATGTAGTTTGTTCATCCTTTACCCTCAAACACTTTTTTTCTTCATATTGTGGCTACTAAAAATAAAACTACTATGAAATTTCATGTACAAGTTATGCACATATGGTTTCATTTCCTTTTGATAATTGCCCAAGATTGTAATGGTTGGGTCATATGATGGATATATATTTAACTTTTTGAAAAACTTCCAAACAATTTTCCAAAATAGTTATATCATTATATATTCCTACCAGCAGTTACTTCACATCTATGGCAGTATTTGCTATAGTGTCTTTTTAAAATTTAACAATTATATTGGATAAGTAGTGATATTTCATTGTGGTTTAATTTGCATTTTCTCAAGTATTAATGATGTTGAGTATATTTTTATGTGTTAATATTCTATCTGTACAACTGATAGAATATTAGTTTTGCTAATTTTCCATTCAAAACTTTGGCAAGAGAGACCTTCAAGATGGCAGAGGAGTAAGACGTGGAGACCACCTTCCTCCCCACAAATACAACAGAAATACATCTACATGTGGAACAACTCCTACAGAACACCTACTGAACGCTGGCAGAAGACCTCAGACTTCCCAAAAGGCAAGAAACTCCCCACGTACCTGGGTAGGGCAATTAAAAAAAAGAAAAAACAGAGACAAAAGAATAGGGACAGGACCTGCACCTCTAGGAAGGAGCTGTGAAGGAGGAAAAGTTTCCACACACTAGGAAACCCCTTCACTGGTGGAGACAGGGGGTGGCGGGAGGGAAACTTTGGAGCCACGGACGAGAGCACAGCAATAGGGGTGCAGAGGGCAAAGCAGAGAGAATCCCACACAAAGGATCAGTGCCAACCAGCACTCACCAGCCTGAGATGCTTGTCAGCTCACCCACTGGGGCAGGTGGGGGCTGGGAGCTGAGGTTCTGGCTTCAGAGGTCAGATCCCAGGGAGAGGACTGGGGTTGGCTGCATGAACATGAACACAGCCTGAAGGGGGCTAGTGCACCACAGCTGGCTGGGAGGGAGTCGGGAAAAAGTCTGGACCTGCCTAAGAGGCAAGAGACCATTGTTTCAGGGTGCGCAAGGAGAGGGGATTCAGAGCACCACCTAAACGAGCTCCAGAGACAGGCACGAGCCGCAGCTATCAGTGTGGATACCAGAGACGGGCATGAAACACTAAGGCTGCTGCTGCAGCCACCAAGAAGCCTGTGTGCAAGCACAGGGCACTATCCACACCTCCACTCCCGGGAGCCTGTGCAGCCCGCCATTGCCAGGGTCCCGTGATCCAGGCACAACTTCCCTGGGAGAACACACAGCGCACCTCAGGCTGTTGCAACGTCACACCGGTCTCTGCCACTGCAGGCTCGCCCCGCATTCCGTACCCCTCCCTCCCCCCGGCCTGAGTGAGCCAGAGCCCCCTAATCAGCTGCTACTTTAACCCCATCCTGTCTGAACGAAGAACAGACACCAGAGGGTGACCTACATGCAGAGGTGGGGCCAAATCCAAAGCTGAAACCCAGGAGCTGTGTGAACAAAGAAGAGAAATGGAAATCTCTCCCAGCAGCCTCAAGAGCAGCAGATTAAATCTCCACAATCAACTTTATGTGTCCTGCATCTCTGGAATACCTGAATAGACAATGAATCATCCCAAAATTGAGGCAGTGGACTTTGGGAGCAACTGTAGATGTGGGGTTTGCTGTCGGCATCTAATTTGTTTCAGGTTTTATGTTTATCTTAGTTTAGTAATTAGAGTTCATTATCACTGGTAGATTTGTTTACTGATTTGGTTGCTCTCTTCCTTTTTTTTATATATAGATATATATATATTTTTCCTTTTTCTCTTTTTGTGAGTGGGTATGTGTATGCCTCTTTGTGTGATTTTGTCTGTACAGATTTGTTTTACCATTTGTCCTAGGGTTCTGCCTGTCCATTTTTTTTCTTTTTTCTTTTAGTATAGTTTTAGCACTTGTTATCTTTGGTGGATTTGTTTTTTGGTTTGGTTGCTCTCTTCTTTCTTTCCTTTTTTTTTCATTTTTTATTATTTTTAAATTTTAAAAAATTAAAAAAAATCATTTTAATTACTTTATTTTATTTTATTTTATTCTTTCTTTTTTTTTCTCCCTTTTCTTCTGATCCGTGTGGCTGACAGGATCCAGCCAGGTGTCAGGTCTGTGCCTCTGAGGTGGGAGAGCCGAGTTCAGGACATTGGTCCACCAGAGACCTCCCAGCTCCACATAATATCAAATGGCGGAAGCTCTCCCAGAGAGCTCCATCTCAATGCTAAGACCCAGCTCCACTCAATGACCAGCAAGAAACAGTGCTGGGCACCCCATGCCAAACAACTAGCAAGACAGGAACACAACTCCACCCATTAGCCGAGAGGCTGCCTAAAATCATAAAAAGGTCGCAGACACCCCAAAACACATCACCAGATGCAGTCCTGTCCACCATAAAGACAAGATCCCGCATCATCTACCAGAACACAGGCACCAGTCCCCTCCATCAGGAAGCGACACAACCCACTGAACCAACCTTAGCCACTGGAGGCAGACAACAAAAACAGTGGGAACTATGAACCTGAAGCCTGTGAAAAGGAGACCCTAAACACAGTAAGTTAAGGAAAATGAGAAGACAGAGAAACACACAGGAGGTGATGAGCAAGGTAAAAACCTACCAGACTAAACAAATGAAGAGGAAATAGGCAGTCTACCTGAAAAAGAATTCAGAGTAATGATAGTAAAGATGATCCCAAATCTTGGAAATAAAATGGAGAAAATACAAGAAATGTTTAACAAGGACCTAGAAGAACTAAAGAGCAAACAAACAATGATGAACAACACAATAAATGAAATTTAAAAATCTCTAGAAGGACTCAATAGCAGAATAACTGAGGCAGAAGACGGATAAGTGACCTGGAAGATAAAAGTGTGGAAATAACCACTGTAGAGGAGAATAAAGAAAAAAGAATCAAAAGAATTGAGGACAGTCTCAGAGACCCCTGGGACAATATTAAATGCACCAACATTTGAATTATAGGGGTCCCAGAAGAAGAAGAGAAAAAGAAAGGGACGGAGAAAATATTTGAAGAGATTATAATTGAAAACTTACTTAATATGGGAAAGGAAATAGTCAATCAAGTCTAGGAAGTGCAGAGAGTCCCATACAGGATATATCCAAGAGAAACATGCCAAGACACATATTAATCAAACCATCAAAATTAAATACAAAGAAAAAATATTAAAAGCAGCAAGGGAAAAACAACAAAGAATATGAAAGGGAGTCCCCAAAGGTTAAGAGCTGTTCTTTCAGCAGAAACTCTGCAAGCCAGAAGGGAGTGGCAGGAAATATTTAAAGTGATGAAAGGGAAAAACCTACAACCAAGATTACTCTACCCAGCAAGGATCTCATTCAGATTCGACAGAGAAATTAAAACCTTACAGACAAGCAAAAGCTAAGAGAATTCAGCACCAGCAAACCAGCTCTAAAAAAATGTTAAATGAACTTCTCTAGGCAGGAAACACAAGGGAAGGAAAAGACCTACAATAAAAAACCCAAACCAATTAAGAAAATGATAATAGGAACATACATATCGATAATTATCTTAAATGAAAATGGATTAAATACTTCAACTAAAAGACATAGACTGGCTGAATGGATACAAAAACAAGACCCATACATATGCTGTCTACAAGAGACCCACTTCAAACGTAGGGATACATACAGACTGAAAGTGAGGGGATGGAAAAAGATATTCCATGCAAATGGAAATCAAAAGAAAGCTGGAGTAGCAATTCTCATATCAGACAAAAGAGACTTTAAAATAAAGATTATTACAAGAGACAAAAAAGGACACTATATAATGATCAAGGGATCAATCCAAGAAGAAGATATAACAATTGTAAATATTTATGTACCCAACATAGGAGCACCTCAATACATAAGGCAAATGCTAAGAGCCATAAAAGAGGAAATCGACAGTAATGGAATCGTAGTAGGGAACTTTAACACCCCACTTTCACCAATGGACGTATCATCCAAAATGAAAATAAGTAAGGAAACACAAGCTTTAAATGATACATTAAACAAGATAGACTTAATTGATATTTATAGGACATTCCATCAAAAAACATCAGATTACACTTTCTTCTCAAGTGCTCGTGGAACATTTTCCAGGATAGGTCATATCTTGGGTCACAAATCAAGCCTTGGTAAATTTAAGAAAATTGAAATCGTATCAAGTATCTTTTCTGACCACAACGCTAGGAGACTAGAAATCAATTACAGGAAAAAATCTATAAAAAATGCAAACACATTGAGGCTAAACAATACACTACTAAATAACCAAGGGATCACTGAAGAAGTCAAAGAGGAAGTCAAAAAATACCTAGAAACAAATGACAATGAAAGCACGACGACCCAAAACCTATGGGATGCAGCAAAAGCAGTTCTAAGAGGGAAGTTTATAGCAATACAATCCTACCTCAAGAAACAAGAAAAATCTCAAAAAAACAACCTTACACCTAAAGCAATCAGAGCAAGAAGAACACAAAAACCACAAAGTTAGCAGAGGGAGAGAAATCATAAAGATCAGATCAGAAATAAATGAAAAAGAAACGAAGGAAACAATAGCAAAGATCAAGAAAACTAAAAGCTGGTTCTTGAGAAGATAAATAAAATTTATAAACCATTAGCTAGACTCATCAAGAAAAAAAAGGGAGAAGACTCAAATCAATATAATTAGAAATGAAAAAGAAGTAACAACTGACACTGCAGAAATACAAAGTATCATGAGAGATTACTACAAGCAACTATATGCCAATAAAATGGACAACCTGGAAAAAATGGACAAATTCTTAGAAAAGCACAACCTACCAAAAATGAACCAGGAAGAAACTGAAAATATAAACAGACCAAAAACAAGCACTGAAATTGAACCTGTGATTACAAATCTTCCAACAAAGAAAGCCCAGGGCCAGATGGCTTCACAGGTGAATTCTATCAAACATTTAGAGAAGAGCTAACAACTATCCTTCTCAAACTCTTCCAAAATATAGCAGAGGGAGGAACACTCCCAAACTCATTCTACGAAGCCACCATCACCCTGACACCAAATCCAGAGAAAGATGTCACAAAGAAAGAAAACTACAGGCCAATATCACTGATGAACATAGATGCAAAAATTTTCAACAAAATACTAGCAAACAGAATGCAACAGCACATTAAAAGGATCATACAACATAATCAAGTGGGGTTTATCCCAGGAATGCAAGAACTCTTCAATATATGCAAATCAATCAACGTGATACACCATATTAACAAACTGAAGGATAAAGACCATACGATCATCTCAATAGATGCAGAAAAAGCTTTTGAAAAAATTCAACACCGATGTATGATAAAAACCCTCCAGAAAGTAGGCATAGAGGGAACTTACCTCAACATAAAAAGGACATATATGACAAACCAACAGGCAACATTTCTCAATGGTGAAAAACTGAAACCATTTCCTCTAAGATCAGGAACAAGACAAGGTTGTCCACTCTCACCAATATTATTCAGCATAGCTTTGGAAGTTTTAGCCACAGCAATCAGAGAAGAAAAAGAAATTAAAGGAATCCAAATCGGAAAAGAAGAAGTAAAACTGTCACTTTTTTGCAGGGGACATGATACTAAACATAGAGAATCCTAAAGATGCTACCAGTAAACTACTAGAGCTAATCAATGAATTTGGTAAAGTAGCAGGATACAAAATTAATGCACAGAAATCTCTTGCATTCCTATACACTAAAAACAAAAAATCTGAAAGAGAAATTAAGGAAACACTCCCATTTACCATTGCAACAAACAGAATAAAATACTTAGGAAAAAGCCTACCTAAGGAGAAAGAAGACCTGTATGCAGAAAACTATAAGACACTGATGAAAGAAATTAAAGATGATACAAAGAGATGGAGAGATACACCATGTTCTTGGATTGCAAGAATCAACATTGTGAAAATGACTCTACTACCCAAAGCAATCTACAGATTCAGTGCAATCCCTATCAAATTACCAGTGACGTTTTACACAGAACTAGAACAAAAAAATTGCACCATTTTTATGGAAACACAAAAGATCCCGAATAGCCAAAGCAATCTTGAGAAAGAAAAACGGAGCTGGAGGAATCAGGCTCCCTGACTGCAGACTACACTACAAAGCTACAGTAATCAAGTCAATATGGTACAGGCACAAAAACAGACATATAGATCAATGGAACAGGACAGAATGCCCAGAGATAAACCCATGCACATATGGCCAACTAATCTATGACAAAGTGGGCAAGGAAATACAATGGAGAAAAGACAGTCTCTTCAATAAGTGGTGTCTGGAAAACTGGACAGCTACATGTAAAAGAATGAAATTAGCACACTCCCTAACACCATACACAAAAATAAACTCAAAATGGATTAAAGACCTAAATGTAATGCCAGACACTATAAAACTCTTAGAGGAAAACATACACAGAACACTCTATGACATAAACCACAGCAATATCGTTTTTGACCCTCCTCCTAGAGAAATGGAAATAAAAACAAAAATAAACAAATAGAACCTAATAAAACTTAAAAGCTTTTGCACAGCAAAGGAAACCATAAACAAGACGAAAAGAAAACTCTCAGAATGGGAGAAAATATTTGCATATGAAGCAACTGACAAAGGATTAATCTCCAATATATACAAGTAGCTCATGCAGCTCAATATCATAAAAACAAACAACCCAATCCAAAAATGGGCAGAAGACCTAAATAGACATTTCTCCAAAGAAGATATACAGATTGCCAACAAACACATGAAAAGATGCTCAACATCACTAATCATCAGAGAAATGCAAACCAAAACTACAATGAGGTATCACCTCACACCAGTCAGAATGGCCATCATCAAAAAATCTACAAACAATAAATGCTGGAGAGGGTGTGGAGAAAAAGGAACCCTCTTGCACTTTGGTGGGACTGTAAATTGATACAGCCACTATGGAGAACAGTATAGAGGTTCCTTAAAAAACTAAAAATAGAACTACCATATGACCCAGGAATCCCACTATTGGGCATATACCCTGAGAAAACCATAATTCAAAAAGAGTCATGTACCACAATGTTCAATGAAGCTCTATTTACAGTAGAGGACATGGAAGCAACCTAAGTGTCCATCGACAGATGAATGGATAAAGAGGATGTGGCACATATGCACAATGGAATATTACTCAGCCATAAAAAGAAACGAAATTGAGTTATTTGTAGTGAGGTGGATGAACCTAGAGACTGTCATACAGAGTGAAGTAAGTCAGAAAGAGTAAAACAAATACCATATTCTAACACATATATATGGAATCTAAAAAAAAAGAAAGAAAAATGGTTATGAAGAACCTAGGGACAGGACAGGAATAAAGATAACAGACGTAGAGAATAGACTTGAGGACACGGGGAGGGGGAAGTGTAAGCTTGGACAAAGTGAAAGAGTGTCATGGACATATATATTCTACCAAATGTAAAATAGATAGCTAGTGGGAAGCAGCTGCATAGCACAGGGAGGTCAGCTCGGTGCTTTGTGACCACTTAGAGGGGTGGGCTAGGGACAGTGGGAGGGAGATGCAAGAGGGAGGAGATATGGGGATATATGTATATGTATAGCTGATTCACTTTGTTATAAAGCAGAAACTAACACACCATTGTAAAGCAATTATATTCCAATAAAGATGTTAAAAAAATAAACACATGAAATAAAATAAAAACTAAAAAAAAAAAAAAACTTTGGTAAATTAAAAAAATTGCCTTCTTTTTATTAAATTATAAAAGTTATTTACATACTTTACAAATTCTTTTAAAATATATATGTGCTACATATATTTTATCTTTTTCTTTCACAACTTTTTTTCAGTGATATTAGGAGCAAGCAATTTCATTATGTTGGTTAGTTTTCAAAAAATGTTCAAAAATATCATATGCAGATTCACCCACTCCCTGCTTCTTATAAGTGGCTGATTAGGAGTATGCAATGGAAATATTTTGCATATCTCTATTTCCAGATCAGGCCATGGACTATCAGTGCTCTCTTTTCTATTGGAAATGGAGTTTTTAACATCTTTAAATCTAATCAGATTAGAGAGTCTATTCCAGAACTCCAAAACCTATTCAGAAAACTTTCCTTAAAATTCTGTTCCTCTGGAATCACTTTGGTACCAAAATCTGTATTAGTCTGAATTTTCCAGAGAAACAGAACAAGTAGAATATAGATAGATATAGATATAGATGGATACACACACACACACACACACACACACACACACACACACTTATGCCTTAGTGTGTAGAGATAGCCTTTTTGTTCTATTCAGGCCTTCAATGACTGGATGGCCACCCCACCTTCCCCCATCAGACACTGGGTAGGGCAATCTGCCCTACAAACACAAATGTTAATCTTTTCCTGAGATACCCTCATAGACATACCCAGAATAATATTTAACCAAACATCTGGACAGCTGGGGCCCAGTCAAGTTGACACATAAAATTAACTATTATGGTTACCAAGGAATTATATGTATTGAATGTATGTATTGATTTCACTATATCAATGGGATATGTGACAATGATATAAAATATCTTAAAAATTTCTCACTATATACTGTGATTTAAAGTACTAAATGTTGAAACAACATTATGAGCAATGAAACTTATGAATTATGATTAGTTTGCTTTGGTCAAGTTTAACTCAAAGAATTCCTAATTTACTGAAATGTATTAGTAGGTAACAACAAAATTTAGGAAAGTCACTTTAGCTTGGTGCAGATACACTTCAAAGGAAAGGGGGCTGTTTTATATACTTCTCTGCTTATATATGAGCACAAGTATAAGCACAAGTACTTAAATACAAATACTTTGTATTTGAGAAGGGTGAACACATTTGAAACTGATATTATTTAAAAATTTAATGACTAACATTTAAAACAAAGAAAAATATTATTCATTATAAATACCATTTTTATGAACAAATTCTCCTTATTCTATCATATTAAGAAATCGTTTCTCATGCAGTTCATGATTTCAGATAATTAAATACATATTTTGAAAATGAAAACATTTCCTCAAATATGAATCATTTAATAGAAAACTAGTTATAGAATTGTCATTGTATTAAAGTTTGAAATAAAATTTGAAATTATCATTTTTGAATTTTTTAAAACTGTCAGGAAAAACAATTTTTTCAATGCTCATTTTTTTCAGGTAATACATGCAATACCCTGACTGACATTCCAATAATTGGCTTCAAGTATCCAGAATATAGAGGAATTTCAACCAGAGCAGGAATTAGAGTCTCACATTCAAAATTCCTAAATCTCCAGACAGTGGTCATAAATAATGGTAAAGAATAAAAACTGTAATAACTCCAAGTTATCATCTAATTGATATAATTTTAGAGCTAATAAGAAGCTATATCTCATTTTCCATCATTCTTCATATTTTCCTGTCTGTTGATAACTGGGGAGCACTCTTCCCTTAAAATATTTTTACCTTCCTGGCTTTCTTAATTTTCTTCTCTCTTTGTTTCTTCAATCTTAGCCTCCTCCCCTGCTTTCTCAATCTCCATCTAGTCAGTGTTTCTCAGAAATCTTTATTCTGTTTTCTTTATGTGACTGTGTAGGCTCCTTATATACTGACTAGGGACATAGTGATCACAACAAAGTTTACGTATCAGCCCAAATCATATGTCTATTGTACTATGCAAACATTAAAATCCATGAAATAGACTAGTCATATGGATATGCCACAGGCATCTCAAACTCAATACGTTTAATCTTATCATTTTGCTGTCTTCAAAAGTTGTCTTCATCATCCCGCATCCCAATTGGCTAGGTGTTGAGCTTCTAATTTCTTAAAATCTTTAACATCCATCTCTTTCTTTTTCTGCCCACTGCTTAAGTTAGACCTCCATCATTTTTGCAAGACTTTTGTTAAGCTTCTGAATTAGACTTACAACTCCAGCTTTGTACCAGTTGGCCAGTTTGGTGTTTTCCAGTTACACATTTTTTTCTGTAAATAATTGCCAAATATTACATTTTCTTTAATACTTAAAACAATTTTTTTCCATACAGGATTAATGTTCTAAATTATAGTAATAATAATTGAAATATTATCATGCCTTATGGTATGAAAGGCAATTTAAAATGTGTCATCTCTGACAGTTGTTTCATAGTAAAGATTGTTTTTAATTTAAAACATCAAAAGAAAATTTCAAAGTCTGGAAACAAAAGTATATAAATTATTGTTGCAGCTGTGCCACCATTTAGTCACGAATTCCTGTGAAATTAACTCTCATGAACTTTAATGTCCTTATTTGAGAAATGAACAAGTGTCCTAGATGGCCTCAAATACTTCTTCCAGATTTAAACTTTCATAATTCTGCTTATGAAGAGATTGGAGTCAAATTATTTGCATTACAAAAAATCTATCAAATATCCAAAGGATCCTTAAAAAAGTCATGCTTAAACTCAATAATCAAATTATGTCAATTTAAATGTTCTAAAATGTTTAGTTGATTTAATGTGGATGCAGACTGAGAAAGAAATTAACTTTTTTTTTTCTCATAATTGAACCATTGCAGCTTTCCATCTAGGTACTATTTGGGTACATGAATCTCATTTTTTCTCTGCATCTATCCAGTAGAGCTTTGCCTCAACATTAGCAAAGTAGATTAATTCAGTACGTCACTGTGTTTACTACCTAATATTTTAAATTCAGCATGTCTCCAATGGAGTAAAACTGTATCACATATAAAACCAATCTTATTTGAACAATTTTACACTGTCATGGTTGAAAGTGCGGGAAATAACTGGAAAATGAATGTTACAATTCCCTTTTTCCCCTGAAAGATAATTTTAACACAATCACTTATGAATATCATTTTAAAACTTCCAGATAATCCTCAAGTAACTTCTGAGGGTTGACTTCTGCTCTCTATGTGCATATTACAAAGCATTATACCATAAGAGTAGGAGCCATAAACTGATAATTTGAAAATTCATACACCAGGGATCCACAGGTTCTATAAGAACTAGAGTGCCGCTTTTTCAAGAGCCACTAGCATTTTCAAACTACTTGTCAGAAAAAATTAAATGGTTAATTTGTTGTTTAAAAATGGAAAAGGATAAAAGGTAAGAAGTGGGGAGAGAGAGAGAGAGAGGAAAACAGATGAAAAAGGAAAGGAACAGTTCAGGTTCGGGTGGAAAAAAACAAAAACAAAACACATCTCTTTGTGTCAAGTTTCAATGAATCAGAATAACTCCAGAAGAGACTGATCATCTGATGTACCAAAAAGCAAAAAAAAAGAAAAGAAAGAAAAGTAAACAAATGGAAAATCAATTTGAGACAGATCATACCTAGCAGTGGTTGTTGTAAACTGCCATGCATGGAAAGTAGTTAACCTCAGTTAAATATTTCTTTGGCCTGTTTTCCAAGTGCTTATGTGTGCTTCTATGGTCCTGGCATATCTTTACTAATGCGTGTGTGTGTTTGAGAAAATAAACAACTGTTTATGTGTTACTTTCACACATATGCCAGAGATTGTCTCATCAATTAATTAATTCATTCAACTTGTTCTAGATAGATATGAGAATCACATTACCTTAACATTATAATTTGGTTTCTTACTATCTTATGGCCATATATTTAAAAATAGGCAGGTTATTTTTACTTCCAGTACTATCCATGTTAATTTATCCACACTGTCAATGCATGTAAGTAAAATGGTGGTAAACCGGATAAAATCACAGAGTGATATTAACTGAGACATGTTACTCCTAAAACTTTCCTAATGATATCTATTCCTAGATTTATTAAGACAATTTTAATGAAAAAAAATCAACAGAAATAACTTCACTCTAGTTTCTTTGAAAAGTAACACCCACAAAGATGTCATATTCAAAATTTCACTCCCACTAACCTTTAATAAAATTTTCCAAATAGTGAAATATCAACATGTATCATTTTTGGTGCTAAACTAAAAATAAAAAGTGACATATGGATTTTTACAGTATAAGAAATAGTGGAAATCTATTATAATTTGTTTAGATTTTTTCCTTTTTTCTCCCAATTTTAAAGAAATTTTGCAAAAGTATTTAATTTTAAAAATATAATGTTTATTATCTGGAAGTTTAAGATATGTAATGTCTAGCATCAAATTTGTTGCAATAGATCACTGGTCAAAGAAAATGTTAGGGGCCTGCCCTTTTTTCCTGATTTTTTGCCAATAGAATTTTGACATGTTTAGACAATACCAAGCTTACACCTTGACAGTGGATCATGATTGATCTAAGCCAACTAAGATTCTGTTCTTCCATTTCCTTTCATTCCTTGCTGCTAGCAGTAAGCATGTGACCCAATTCTAGCTAATGAGGCATAAAGGGAAGTCTTTAGAAAGAAGGAGGTTATCTTGGAAAACTTTTGCTTTCCTAGTAAAAGAAATAGACATGCTGACATCACTTTCTCTAAGCACCTGTTATTCCTGCCTTAAATAGCTATATGAGCTACAAAAGTCCAGGTACTTTAAACATACATACATCTTGCAAACACAAGTAACATAACCTGAAGTCATTTGCCAAGATACTGTTGAATTGCTGAATGAATATCACCTGGCCACAGATAGACAGACTTCTTGATATTTGGAAATATTAATCTTTAATTAAGCCACTATCAATTGGATTTTTGTTTTTTGTCCTTTGCTTTCCAAAGAATTTTTCTCTAAGGCAATCACTAAAATTTGGCAGAAGTTAATATTACAACACTGGCATTTGGCTACACATGTATCTAATATGTACAAACCAAATACCTGTCTCAAAATTGTGATTTAGCTTCTTTTTCATCTCCTGGTATAAATCTCTCAGGTAGGTCCCTGCCAATCTCAGGCTCCAATATTCTCACATGCCCTGATATTTCATCAACATCTCAACCATTGATATTCATTTGGTTTTCTTAAATAGCTGATATGCAACAGAACTAAAAGATTTCTATTGTTTTCTGTTTTAAGAAATGTCATATTTATTTTTAAATAATATAGACATGAATAAAGGATGCCAAGTGAAGACAAGTTAGAACTGCTCAATCCCTCTTATTATTCTGATTCCCATTTTATGTTGTTCATTTTATGTGGTTTGAAGATAAGGCTTGCTCTGAAGAAAGGGTGGTGACCACTGGATTTTATCAGTGGGTCAAACTGACACACCATTTTGCATTGTCTAAGAAGCTTAGAGGAAGTGCCCAATTTCTGATAAAAGTTCAGTGGATTAAACTGTTACCTGAAACATCAAAACTAAATTTTAGGCAAGAGATGCTGGCTCACAGCACTTAGGCTAAAAGGTAGGGAAAAGGCTTATATATACACTGGAGTTCATATGATGTACATGTATGTGTGCATATATATAGGTATTTGTAGTTGTGTATCATCTGGTTAGTGAATATTTTGGTTATTGACTATTTACTACTACTATTTCTGAAATATGACTGTACTCCTGTTTACTTGAAAAGGTCTAATATCTTGTTTAAGTACTAAATATTTATTTTGGTTCAGATTCATTTTAAAAATTTCTGTTATTTGAACTTCCTAGTCAGTTATACCAATTTTAATCTAAATATGCTCAATTTTATAATTTCAACAACTCATTCTCTTTATAGATAAATATATAAGATACATGTATTTTATTATTTGATCAATTCAAATAATTTCAAAAGTGTGCTTTATTATTGAAAAAGAAGTCATAGAAAAATATTAATCAATATTAATCAACATCAATATTACCACTTTTAAGCCATTATCCTTTTAATTAAAATAATAAACATTAATTAAACATGAAGAATTTGAAATTTTTAGGGTTTAATTTGGAAGTTTTCTCAATTACATAAAGGCTTTGGATAATTAGAGACAAATATATTTTAAAAATTTCCAACTTCATTAAATATATCCATTAATATCATAACATTTAACTCAGTAAGATTATCTTTCTCAAGAGAAATGAAAATCACATTTATGAAACAAACCTTGATATCTGATGGGCAACTTAAGAAAAATAAGTTTAGAAACCTTTTGTCATTGTTCCTAATCAAGTCTGATGACTTGTTTGCTGCACTAATCTTTTAGAGTAATTATAAGAGGATAAACATGTGTTGGTAATCTATATCTATCAGGGACTCCTGTTGATTCTAACTGAACAACAATGACCAAAAAAAGATTCTCATTTTGTTGAACTAACCATTTGTAATTAAATCACAGGATTGAAAAAAAGATGAAATACTAATTAGGTGTGAATTATGGATTATAGGGTCTCCCTTTTACTGAATTAGCATCAAATCCTACCAGTATTCAGGAAAAATATTCATTTGTTAATGATATTTATTAATTGGTGGTCATAGGCAGTGCAAGGTTATTGCTGATTGCTTTACTAAAATACTATTTCAGAAACATTTAAAGTCTCATCAGTATTTGGCTATCAGTTCTGAAATTCTTTGCAAAGAGCAATTAAAAATGAAGTCCCATGTTGTCATGCAATGTAAAAAATATTTTGTTGAGAGCTGTCCTGTGATGGTCCTGTGGGTTTCCAAAGGGCAAAACTGAAATTATTTTATTCTTAAATCTTCTTACTAACATATATAATCACTGAGTCCATTCAGTCTATTTCCTAAACATTTATAGAACAGAACTGCTCACCTCCATCACCATGCTCTTAAACTCAACCAAGTTCTCATCATTATCTTCATGAATTTCAGCAAGAACCTCCCCAAAGTTTTCACTTTCAGAATTTTTTCTTATAATTCATTTAATCTACTGTTGCCTAACTGTTCTTTCTAAATGACAAATATGAAGTTATACTCATGCTTAAATTATGTCAGCAGCTCCTTACCTTAAATAAAATCCTTGTGCACTTTTATAAAAGGTCTTGAGTGATTTGAACTCCATCCTTATCTCGTGTTGTGATATATCATGCTTTGCAGTTGGTGAACTGCTTTGTGCTTCTTGAACATATGACATTTTTTAAGAAAATGTGTTTTGAGAAGTGACACATGAGCTAATTCTTAGAAGATAAATATCATCTGGTATAATATTCATCAACTTTGCTAAAATATGTGGTCTTTCCCTAAACAACTCATACTTCCTTATATTTTGGAACATGTCATTCCCTTAGTCTGAAACATTTTTTGTCCATATCTTTCAGCATCTGACTAACTTTTACATGTTTTTCTAGCTTGCAAGCCAGTTTTTCAAAGAAATAGTTTGTAATGTTCCCACTGTGGGTTCACTGTCCCTAAATAATTAAAGTATATTATCTAAATTTCTGTTTTTCTTTCTCCCCCCTCTTTTTTTTCCCCTCTCCCCCCAACCCCCGGTCTGAGTGTGTGTGTGTGTCCCTCTAAACATTTTTCTCCATCATTCTCCCTTTTCTACATTATAAAACTAGACCTGAAATGAGTTGAATTAAAGATCTAATTTAGATTATTAACAGCATTAAATCTATGCCCCAATACATCTCAGGTATCACAGTTAATTGGTCTGTAGTTTTATTTTTTGAAATGTCATTGATAACTTGTGAATACAGCATTGTGGTGGTCTCAGAAAACTTTGGAAAGCTACCTCCTTTTTCGTTCTCCGGAACAGTTTGTTCAAGATTGTCATCTCTTTCTTGTGGAAATGATTTTAAAACATACTGGATTTGTTTAATGTACATTTTTCCATTCAGATATTCTATTTCTTTGAGCTTCGGTATCATGTATTTTTCTAGAGATTTCTCTATTCCATATACGTTGTTTATACTATTTTCTTAGTAGCCTTTATAGATTATTAAATCTGTAGCAATTCCCATTTTCCATTTCTAGTATAGGAAACTTGTCTTCCTTTTCTTTTTCTAAATCATTACTCTTAGCATGTTAACAATTTTATTAATCTCTTCAAAGAACCAAAAATTAACTGTGTTAATTATTTGCATTTTATAATTTTTTTCTTATTTCATTGACTTTTGCTGTCATATTTATGTCTTCTATTTTGCATTCCTTGGTTTTGTCTTATTGTTATTTTCCTAACTTATCAAGATCAAAGTTAAATAATTGATTTTCACCTTTCTTTTTCTTTCCTAATGTGAATTCAAGACTATGTATTTCTCTTTATGCACTGCATTGGCCAAACTCCCCAAATTTTAAAGTGCTGTTTATCACTGTTTTTCAGCTCTAAAAACTTCGAATATAATTTTGATTTCTTTGACAAATGAATTATATAGACATGTTCTAGCTGGTTTTAGAAATGTAGCTTTTTAAGTTACCTTTTTCTTTTTAATGTATTAATTTCATTTTTTCTGTATGAATTTCATTGCTGTTAAAGAATGTATTCCAGATAATTTCAATATTTTGAAATCTGTTGAGGTGCCCTAATTTATTTCATTATATGTTCCATGTACACTTGAAAAAAATTAAAAGCTCTCTCATTGTTTGGTGCAATGTACAATCTTACATCAGTTAGACTATGTTTATTAATTTCATTGTTCATCTATTGTCAGTAGACATTTTTCCTGCCATTTTTTTAATTGGAAAAGTAAAATCTCCCATACTGATTGCAGGTTTTTCTATCTTTCTGCTTGGTGCTGTCAATTTTGTTTTCATATTTTGCAGCTATGATAGATACATTTAGGTTTGTATTATCTTCCTATTACATTGACCCATTTTTAATTATGAAGTATTACTTTTGATATTTATCATTTGAAGTGCTTCTTGAAATTTGCCTGATGACAGTATAGTTTCCATACACAATTTTGGATAGGATTTTAATAACATATTTTTTATCATTTTAGTCAATCTTTCTGTGTCCTGTATTTAAAATGTTTCTTTTAAGCAGTATTTTAGTTCTTTTCTATTAATTCCGACAATCTTAGCCTTTTATTTGGAATATTACTGCATTGATATTTAAATTAGTTATTAATATATTTGTGTTTATATTTATTATTTCACTATTCATTTTGTCATTGGCCCATCTATTTTATATATTCCCTATTTTTCCATTTTTACCTATTTTTCAATTAACAAGTTTAATTATTCAATTTTTTATTCTATGAACATGCTCATTATAAAAATTTTACAATTTTTAATGGCTACCATGTAGATAAAAAAGCATTTTCCATACTGGAAACAACTGTGTTCAAACTGCTGTAATAACCATTGAACAACTGTGTTCAAACTGCTGTAATAACCATTGTTCAAGATATGAATTGCAGATATTTGGTTTGCTTTCTGTAGTGGTCATCGAATTTTTCTTTTTTTATAAATTCTAATTTTCTGGTAAAACTCTCAATCTTCTCATTTTTTTAAATCTCTGCCTCTATTTTTTTGGTCTTATAATCAAATTATTTGAAAATTCTTTGTGCTAAATCTAATTTTGAATCAACTACAGATCTGCTTTTATTTCTATATTTTTCTCTTGGTTATAAGTCATATATTCTTACTTCCATACCTTATAATATTTTATCATACACCAAATATTGTACATAAAAATAATATACATTCCAAATGGTATTGTCTTCCACTAGAGAGGTTTTCCCATTTCTTTGTTTGGGAGATAAGGTCAGAAGCTGATCATGTCAATCTAATCAAGGATTGCACTTGGCCAGTATCCAGGTGGCACTATTAATAGAATTCACTTTAAGTCTGGTTTAAGCCTGACTCTTGGGTATAGCCTCTAGGCTATAACAAATTTCCACACACTGAGTGACTTAAACAATGGAAATTTATTTTCTCACTGTTCTGGTGGCGGGAGTCCCAGATCAAGGTGCCAGTGGCATTGGTTTCTGGTGAAACCTCTCTCTTGGCTTGCAGATGGAGTCTTCTCACTGTGTTCTCGCATGGCCTTTCCTCTGTGTGGGTGCCCAGAGAGAGAGAACTTTAGTGTCTCTTCCTTTGTTTATGTTCCTATATTCCTTTTAAGCATCCACTGAAGAAAAGTGCCTTTACTATAGCTTAGAACACAGTTAGGAAAGAATTTCTAATACTCCAAAAGTCAGTGGTGAAAATATATTTGGGAATCGAATACTTTTCAATGCTCTTCAAATGGCATTCATTCAATCAGTTACTTGGCATCTACGACATATTAGGCATTGCTATGGTCTGAATGTTTGTGTCTCCCCAGAATTCATATGTTGAAATTCTAATACCTGATATGATGGCATTAGGAGGAAGAGCCTTTGGGAAGTGCTTAGGACATGAGGGTAGAGTCCTCATGAATGGGATTAGTACCCTTATAAAATAAGGCCCAGGGAGCTTGCCAGCTTCATTCCACCATGTAAGGACACAGTGAGAAGCTGGCAGTCTGCAGTCCAAAAGGGGGCTTTCTATTGAATATACTGGCACCCTGATCTCAGACTTCCAGGCTCTAGAACTGTGAGAAACAAATGTTTGTTGTCAATAGGCCACCTAGTCTACAGTATCTTGTTATAGCAGACTGAGTGGTAAGCTACAAGGATATATGGTACAACACAAGGAATATAGCCAATATTTTATAATAACTATAAAGGGAGTATAACCTTAAAAATTGTGAATCACTATATTGTACACCTGTAACATATGATGTTGTACATCAACTATACTTCAATTTAAAAAAAAGACAGGCACCTTCCTAGCTGCTGATGAGGATATGAACAGGTCTCTTCCTCATACATATAGCAGTCTAGTTTGAGATAAATACAATAAATAAAAATCAATATATTAGCTGGTAGTTGTGTTATAAAGAAAAATAAAGCAAAGTAAGGAGATGGTGAGAAATGGGAAAGATACTCATTTTAGGGAAAGCAACTCTCTAAAGGAGACATTTGAGTAGACATCTGAAGAAGCAAAAGAATGAGCCATGCAGACGTCTGGAGGATAACATGTCCTGCAGAAGAAAGAACGTGTACAAAGCTCTGTTTGGGAGCATGTGTTACATGAGGAAAGGATGTCCTATAAAACTCCTCAAATGCTTCCTCTGCTCTCCTCTTTAGTTAATGAAGGATTGACTCCTGGGGTAGAGTTGCATTTTTCATCTTAGATAAAGATATTATTCCTTTTTACTTTTAATTTATATCATATTATCATCATGCATTATTACTCAATAATGGTATAACAATTATTATTATTATATAATGAAATTTAAGTAAAATTATAGTAGCTAATATTTATTCAACTCTTATTATATGTCTCCAGAAGGAAAGAGGGGTTAATTTTACATGCAAAGTTAAATTTCCCAAAATGTAATCTCCCTTGATCATTTTGTGGAGAAAAATATCTTTAACCTCATTTTTAGACCAAGAAAAAGCTAAAAAGAGGTAAAATTTTTCCCAATTTTGTGCAAATAGAAAATTGGGGAAGTGAAAACATTGTGTGTTCAGGACTGTGTTGAGGAGGGCAGTTATAAATATGAATAAGACTTTTGTCCTGCTCTTGAGGGATTCATGATCCATTAAGACAGACAAGTAAAGAGACAGTTAAAGTGTGAGCTAAGCAGTGCAGAAGTTGTGCATACAGCTGATGTAGCATCATGAGGCTTTCCCTACAAATTCATAGCTCTGCTGGGTGAGTGAGGCTGATAAGCTTGGGTCCCAATCAGAGAGCCTGAAAGAAAGAAGAGGCTGCCAGAACAGAACACAAGCATGAAAGGGCTGCAGACCTTGATATATAAGAGGAGTGAAGATATTCCTATCACGACTGTAACAGAGGATTGTAGAGTTAAAGCAGGAGAAAGAAGTTGAAACATTTATATTGTAGATTCAAGAGCTTTGATTACATTCCTCATGATGATAAGCTATCCAAAGTGCGTGAGCAGGGAAGTGATATTCTTTGGATTTTTGTTTCAGAAAGATGAGCCCATTGATTTTGTAGATGATAGATTGGAAAATGAATAAACTGATCTAAGGATAGGTATTGAAGTATATTTTATACCAGTAGAGTTGGGGGACAAGTCACGCAAAGTACCCGTCTTATGTATGAGCAATATTTATTGAGGGTCTTTCCTTTTATGTGTAGTTTTTTCCTCATTTTATTTTTAACAGACAAAGAAACACAGTGTACTTTTTTCACACTAAAATAACTTAAAATGCTGTGTGCTAGCTTGTGATTGAGTTTTTAATTAGAATTTAATTTATGATATTGATTATGTTTATAGAAATTAATTCCCTTAGCCAGCAGATGTTGGCCTGCAGGAGTTTAGTTTTGTTTTCAATTAAGCAGTGAATATAGTCATAAAAATATAATGAAGAGTTAATGAGTGTATGTATGTATTAGGCTTATTAACAATATTGACAAATGAATTAATTTTTAAGATGGTATTTTCCTATTTTATCAGGTAATTACTTGAAAATTTAGTTAACACAAAGTTAATTTACAGATACAATACATACACTTTTCTATACCAGTCTGAAAATTTCTCAGATTCATATATTTAGTCAGGATTATGTTAAATTTGTCTTTTTTGCCCAAACCATGCAATTATTTAATTCGGCCTTTAGCTTAGACTAGTACTCAGAATAGAACGTCAAAATGCTTAATTGACTGAGTAAACAATTTTAGGCACATTTATTCATTAGAGAATTTTTTAAATGACCTTAATTAAATAGGTATTTCAGACTTTAAAAACCATGTAACTGTTTAGAGATAATTTTTACTGTAAGAAAATACACTGATTTCATGGTATAAACTGTGATACTATAAGAATTTAACATTAAAAAAATATTGTTCTATAGGCTTATCTTTAGCTATTCAGTTTCTGTCTTTTCCAGTGAGATAATCTGAGGATAACTGAGGTAACCTTTTGAAGAATATTAATGATGAATTTTATCTACACAACAACTTTCCCCCCTATCATGTTAGTAGAGATAAAGGACAGCAGAATCAGGCTTTATGGAAATATGTTCTAATTAGCTCATTGTTCAGGAATTCCTAAAACACATATTACATAATCTGCAAATAAGAAATATGTACTCTATAAAATTGTTTGATGATTAATTATTTTAATTATAATCAATTGGTTTAGTATATTTTGCTACCAACCACACAGTGGAGGCTCTCTTTTTATATGTTAAAAATTGAAAAACCTATACTCATATAATCATTTATTTCAAAAATATTAATTGAGCATTTACTATGTGTTAGGTTGTAATTTAGGCACTGGAAGAATAGCAGTGGACAAGATCCAGCCTCCACCTTCGGTGAATCAAAGTAAGGGGATCTACGGTCAACATCATTCTCAATGGTGAAAAACTTAAAGCATTTCCTCTAAGATCAGGAACAAGACAAGGGTGCTCACTCTCACCACTATTATTCAACATAGTTTTGGAAGCTTTAGCCACGGCAGTCAGAGAAGAAAAAGAAATAAAATGAATCGAAATTTTAGAAGAAGAAGTAAAACTGTCACTGTTTTCAGATGACAGAAAATCCTAAAGATGCCACTGAAAACTACTAGAGCTAATCAATGAATTTGGTAAAGTTGCAGGATACAAAATTAATGCACAGAAATCTCTTGCATTCCTATACACTAACAATGAAAAATCAGAAAGACAAATTAAGGAAACACTCTCATTTACCATTGCAACAAAAAGAATAAAATACCTAGGAATAAACCTACCTAAGGAGGCAAGAGACCTGTCTGCAGAAAACTATAAGACACTGATGAAAGAAATCAAAGATGATACAAAGAGATGGAGAGATATACCATGTTCTTGGATTGGAAGAATCAACATTGTGAAAATGACTATACTACCCAAAGCAATTTACAGATTCAGTGCAATCCCTATCAAATTACCAATGGCATTTATCACAGAACTAGAACAAAAAATTGCACAATTTGTATGGAAACACAAAAGATGCCGAATAGCCAAAGCAATCTTGAGAAAGAAAAACAGAGCTGGAGGAATCAGGCTCCCTGACTGCAGACTATACCACAAAGCTACAGCAATTAAGACAGTATGGTACAGGCACAAAAACAGAAATATAGATAAATGGAACAGGATAGAAAGCCCAGAGATAAACCCATGCACATATGGTCACCTTATCTTTGACAAAGGAGGCAAGAGTAAACAATGGAGAAAAGACAGCTCATTCAATAAGTGGTGCTGGGAAAACTGGACAGCCGTATGTAAAAGAATGAAATTAGAACACTCCCTAACACCATACACAAAATGAACTCAAAATGGATTAAAGACCTAAATATAAGGCCAGACACTGTAAAACTCTTAGAGGAAAACATAGGCAGAATGCTCTTTGACATAAATCACAGCAAGATCCTTTTGGACCCGCCTCCTAGAGTAATGGAAATAAAAATAAATAAATAAACAAATGGGACCTAATGAAACTTAAAACTTTTGCACAGCAAAGGAAGCCATAAACAAGACAAAAAGACAACCCTCAGAATGGGAGAAAATATTTGTATACAAAGCAACTGACAAAGGATTAATTTCCAAAATATAAATGCAGCTCATGCAGCTCAATATCAAAAAAAAAAAAAACAAACCTAGTCCAAAAATGGGTGGAAGACCTAAGCAGACATTTTTCCAGAGAAGACATACAGATTGCCAACAAACACATGAAAAGATGCTCAACATCACTAATCATTAGAGAAATGCAAATCAAAACCACAATGAAGTATCATCTCACACTGGTCAGAATGGCCATCATCAAAAAATCTACAAACAATAAATGCTGGAGAGGGTGTAGAGAAAAGGGAACCCTCCTACACTGTCGGTGGGAAGGTAAATTGAAACAGCCACTATGGAGAACAGTATGAGGGTTCCTTAAAAAACTAAAAATAGAACTACCATATGATCCAGCAATCCCACTCCTGGGCATATATCTGGAGAAAACCGTAATTCCAAAAGATACATGCACTCCAATATTTCATTGCAGCACTTTACAATAGCCAGGACATGGAAACAACCTAAACGTCCATCAATAGAAGAATGGATAAAGAAGATGCCGTACATATATACAATGGAATATTACTCAGCCATAAAAAAGGAACAAAATTGTGCAATTTGCAGAGATATAGATGGACCTAGAGTCTGTCATACAGAGTGAAGAAAGTCAGAAAGAGAAAAACAAATACCGTATGCTAATGCATATACACGGAATCTGAAAAAAGGATACTGATGAACCTAGTGGCAGGGCAGGAATAAAGACGCAGATGTAGAGAATGGACTTGAGGACACGGTGGGGGGAGGGGAAGGGAATCTGGGATGAAGTGAGAGGGTGGCATTGACATATATACACTACCAAATGTAAAATGGATGGCTAGTGGGAAGCTGCTGCATAACACAGGGAGATCAGCTTGATGCTTTGTGACAACCTATAGGGGTGGGATAGGGAGGGTGGGAAGGAGGCTCAAGAGGGAGGGGATATGGGGATATATGTATACATATAACTGATTCACTTTGCTGTACAGCAGAAACTAACACAACATTGTAAAGCAATTATGCTCCAATAAAGATAAAAAAAAAAAAGTAAGGGGAATGAAATAAGTAAGAAGACAATTTCAGTACAGGTAAAGATATTTAAGATATAGATATAAGAATATTGAATTGATAGATGAAAGATTAAAAACATGACTATTTATGTTTGTTTTGAAAACAAACTAGCCAAAATAAGGTCTGCATGCTATAGATACTCATCATTTAATATCTGAATATGGACCATTGTACAAAGTTTAATCCCCTTAAATTCATAATAGCTAATACTCGCTAAACTCTGTTCTAAGAGATTACATGTTTTAGTTACTTATTTCTCACAATAATTGAATGAGATTAGTACTATTATTATCCCCTTTTTGCAAGGGAGGACACTGAAATCTAGAGATATTAGATAACATCCTCCAATAAGGAAGCTAGTGATGGAAGTGGGTTGTGCTTTGTCAGTTTGGGTCAAGATCATATATACTTAAGTAAAAAAGAAAAGATCATATGTGCTTAATCATTTACCTGTTGCAAAAACAGTAGATGTGTTACACAGGTAGATTGAATGTTTTTGTTAAAAGTGCATTGAAGACATGATTTAATAAAGTGAATTGTTTGACAAATCCAATTCCATTTGATTAACCTATCCTAAAATATGACAAATACTGCCTTTTTATGAAGGAGATACTTCACAAATAACTTGGTCAGAAATTTGACAAAGCATTCTCAAATTGTATAATAAAGTTTGAAATATTATTTTTTCTAATTAGAAACATTTCTTTAGCTTAAAAAAAAAAAGAGTGAGTTCTAAAATCCCCCTAAACATTCTCTGTGTGTGCATCAGTCTTGTAATTTATTCAACTCATAATTCAACACCTACTGGTAATTTGTACATTGGAAAAATGATTAGAAAGTGTTGGGCATTATCCTGATCCCTATGGAACTGAAAATCAAAAAAGCATAACTTTTTCAGAAAGGTGTGAAAGAAAAGGCTCTAGGGAAATTTTGTAGGAGCTAATTAGTTCAGTCTGCCACAATAATGTTGCAACATTTACATTATAAGGCTTCTTTCTGAAAATTAGATGTTAGTTTTGAAGTGTTAATATATTAAAATTCATGCAAATTATCTCAAATAGTCACTAACTAGTATGAATTTTCATTTCATTACAACAGTTATAGGTTTAGAGAAATAAATATTCAAACGCTGGGTGATCTAAGAAAAACATTCCTAGGCATGATTAATTGCCAAATTCTTTTATCCGAAAGAATCTCGATGAAACTAATTTCATTAAGATTATTTGTGCTCATTTAAATTGGTGAATTGATATACTGAAATTTAAGTGGGCTAAAGCATAGCAAAGTGTTAGTGAGACTGAAGTGTTTGTTATAGTTATTCAGGATAAAACAATCACCTCTAAATGTATGCTATTAATTAAAGAATGGAGGAGCCTTCAGAGCATTCATCACAGTGTGCTGCTAAATTTATGTATAGCGTTTTGTCTAAAAATGGCAATTGATAAAACATTGGAAATATTGGATATTTAAAATATATTATTATTTTAAGATTTGGTGATAATATGATATGGGAGAGAAAACCCCGGTTTTAGAGTTAGATAAAATTGGCATCAAATCTTGATTCTTCTTCAATGTGTAACAGGAAAGGGAAAAGTAACAGTCATTGCCACTATCTAATTGATCACTTACTATGTTCCAGATGTTTTCCTAAGGGCTTTGCATATAATTTATATACAAAAGAAAGAGGATTTCCAATAATCCTCATGCAAAATTTGGGAAAATAAACCTCACTTTAAGGTGAAAAAACTGTAATAGGAACTCAACAAGAGAGTAATCATATATTAGTTTTCACTTGTTTGTTTCAATATAGTTCATTGTATCCTGAGTTAGACTCAAAGATGTATGTCTACTATTGCAGAAAATGTCCTTTTCTGAATTTCCATTGTTTCATTTCTCTTTTTATGTATATGCAGCTGGGGATAGAAAGGAATGTGTTTCGAAGGCAGCAAATGACAAAATTATGTAGGTATACTACATTCTCATTGTTTTAAAAACTCAGAGATTGTTCTAGTTTCTTGGCATTCCAGAAAGCAATTCCTTTGGGATAATTGGATATGATCTTCTAAAGCTTTGTCTTCAAAGATTACTTTTAATGGAAATATTGACTAATAATATTAGTCCCAAAAAACGATACATATAAATGACATTAAAATCTTTAGCTGAAATAGGGAAACACCTCAAAGTCACGATTACGTCTATATGTCAGAGGAATCCACCTTGTGTGAAGTGCATACACAAAGGATTATTCCAGAACAATTGAGAGAACTGTCCTAGCTACATATTTCTTAAATGGTAGAAATTATCTGTAATGTGAATTGCTTAGAAGTCAGAGATTGGTCTAAGCATGTGACCTAATTGTTAACGTTAGACACAAGAAATTTGACAAATGGTTCTAGGAATAGAGTTTGTGTATAAAGTTGTCATTTTGAATGAAAAGGCGGTAAATAAAAGAGGATAAAGGACCCTGAGTCACCAGCATAATCTGAGGAAGACAGCTGTTTGGAGTGTGTTCACCTCATTGAGCAATCTGACACAAGGGAACCTAGAAGACACTCCCACACACTTAAGCATTTAGTATGGTGGAATATTAAGTTATGCAGAATATTAAGTTATATAATTTGAAAGTGAAGCCATTGGCTTTTTCATAACAGGATTTAAGAGCTAACTATAAGCCCTGGGTAGCAAGAAACTGTCTAGGTGTAAAGAATAATAAAGATGTGAGGAGATCAATGGAATGAAAATATGCCTCCATTTTCACATATCAACAACCAAACACATGAACAAAGCCTTAAACAGGAGTGTAATTAAGCATATTACTTATATAATAAATTAACTGAGAGTCAACATACTGGCATTGAAACAAAGAGTTAAAGGATCCAAATTTCACAAAAGCATTAGAAAAATAACCAATATAATTGTGGAGGCAAATGATCACATTCTTACTAGCCAGACTCGCAGTATAGAAATGACAAAAAAAAGGAGACTTATTAGGAGATACAAACACCATTTAGTTCCTGTGTGGATTATTATATCAATCATTATTGCTGTACTTTATTATTTTTATATATGGAAAGTAATCCTGGCCAGAGCTCTAGGATTTGCACAAATATATCGTAAGCATAGTTCCTCAAGCAACAATAAGAAATTTAACATCCCACGGTTTGAGGATTTTGTGATCTGATGCTACTAAGTAAAAACACTTCTCATCAGTAAATGAAGGAGTTTGTTGTTGCCAACAACTACAATTTCTTTAAGACGGCTTATTGTAATTCTCTTGTGATTACATAGTTAACATGGTAACAGATTCAGTATGTATACATGGCATGATTTTACTACGTGAAGATTTCTGTTGTTATTTAATATTTTTCCAGGTCGATATACTATTATGGAAATTATGTGTATCTATGTAAATGTTCCTTTTGAAACTATCAAGACATTCTTTCATAATTTTGATATTAATATAATGGTTATTTTCACATTCATTGTGAACTCTTCAGTGATCTATTTACCCATAGTACCTCAACAATTCACTTAATGGTTACATGCTGGAGTTTTTAATTATAAGTAATTGCACTTCATCTAAAATCTTGATTTTATTTTAAGCATCAATTCAGACAGGTTATTGTCTTCCAACCTTTCATTTATTTTTATGTAGGAGATATAACTGATAACCTTCCCAAGACTTTTTACCTGATTAGAATCTTCTAATTTGTACATGTATACTACTACTTGTTCATTGTTTATTACCCCTGCTATGACCTCACTATCTACCTTATTCTTAGATATTTTAGTTCATCATTATCTTCATTCCTTTATCTTTATCATCGACTTTCTTACATATCTTATTTACTTACTTTAAAAAACTCCACATCTGGTTAAGCTCTTTTTTTTTTAACATGAAGTCTGAACTCTGGCAACTGAACACAACTTGGAATAAAATCTATCCATATTCATTGGTTTTACTTTAAATATATGATCACACATTTCAAGGGATCCTCTGCTGAAATCTAACATCAATTTACTTAATAAACTTAATTTTCCAGTCTCTGAAGTAAATATTTTACACTTTGTTCACTATACTTAAAGCTCCATATACCCTTCCTACCTCAATATTTTCATAACATCTTTGCTTATTTCCTGACTAAAATAGAAGCAATTGTACAATAACTATCTAGTCATACCATCTTGAAACTACAAACTTATTGGTATTATTATTTATATAATACTCATTTTCCTCCTATTAAGTAGATAATCTACCTTGTCTCCTTTCTAAGGCCAAATTTTACACATGTTCACTGAATCTCAATATCACATATCACAGACTTCATTCTAAAAATTATTTCACTGTTTCGTATATCACACAATTTTCCTTCCTTTCTATGCTTTTTGTCATCAGCAAAGAAATGTGTTCTAATATGTTGCTGTTGCATCCAAAAATAAAACAAAGCCCATAAGACTATCTCTCACTTCAGCTACTACTCTATTCTTCTGCTCTTTTTATAAGCAACTCAATACAAAGTACTGTCAATAATCACCACTCCATTTTTTTCATACAAAATTCTCTTTTAATCCCTCCAAACAAGACTCATAGTAACGCTCTGTTCACATCTGTAATGGCTCTCCTCTTCTTAAATAAATTAATTCATTTTTCTCTCAGCAGCATGTGATCCAAGTGACACTTCCTCCATCTGGGGAAACATTATTTCCATGGATGATAGGATACAACACCCTTCTATTTTTCTGTCAATTTCATTGGCAGTTTTTATATAATCCATCAGATTTTTATCTGGCTTATCATTTTTCACTCCAAAACTTTGGATTCTCAGAATTTGTTCTTGCTCCTATGTATCAGGTTTCCCCAAGATCACTCTCAGATGCAATGATTCACTAGAATAATTCACACAACTCAGAAAAGCTATTATACTCATGATTATGTTTTCTTACAGCAAAAGGATACAGATTCACATCTGCAAAGACCAAAGGCTCATAGGGTGAAATCCAAGCACAAGATTCCAGATGTCTATTCCAAGTATCGTCCTACAGATAGTGCTTAATTCTCCTAGCAACAATGTGTAATAATATGTATGAGTATGGCTATCCAGGGAGAAGCTCACCTGAGCCTTGGTGTCCAGGATTTTTATTGGGGGGTAGTCATGTAGGCATGGACTGCTGGTGTAACTGACTTTAGTTACTCAGTCTCCAGTTTCTCCAGGGGTCAAATGGATACAGCATGACCCAAGGCTACCATAAATGACAGAGTAAACTGGCTGACAAAGCCCCACACATACAAAGACACTCTTGTCATACAAGATATTTCAAGTGCTTAGAGGTTAAAACCCAGGAGCTGGTCAAGGGCTACTTTTTTCTTTGTAATGTGCAGGGTTTGAACATTCTAAGCCTGCTGAATTAACTCTTTACTGCACAACTATTTTCTATCTATACTCATTTTCTTGCTTCCCCATACAATTCCATGGCTTAAAAACTATGTATATGCTAAGTAAGAACAAGCTCTATTCCAGACATCTCCACTAAACTCCAAATAGACATATATAGACTATTAATTACTGAAGATTTAGTGATCAGCTCTAATTTTTCTCCAAGTTTTTAGCTCTGATATTCACACTCTTGCTATAGCCTTGTTATTAATATAATATAGCTCTCCACTTCTTGGCTTTGGGCTTGCTTAATGTGTCTTCCTTTGGTCAGTGCAATGGCATGAAAGTGATAGTGTACCATTTCTGAGCTTAGGCCTTACTCCCCTTGCACCTTTGTTATTTACCACAAGAATATGCTTTGGATTAATCTTCTGGTATCAGATACAATCAACTGGGCCTATTTAGCCCATAGGCCTACAGTGAAAATCAGAGTAACTTCACACTCTGCAGTCTAAAGCAGAACCTCTAGCTTAGCCCAGCCTAGATCAGTTGAACCCAAGCATATCCACTAATCCACAAGATACATAAATACTGTATTAAGCCTCTGAGTTTTGAATGGTTTGTTTCTCAGAATTATTGTGAAAATAGCTGTCAAATACATTATTTATCATCTCTACTGGGAAGTAAATATGAAACTAATAATCAGTTTTACTGACATCTAAAAGGTCAATGCTATTTTGATGCCAAGAATAAGCAGTTTCTTAGCTCTCTAGTTACTCAGAATTCCTTATCTGTAAATTAAGACAACAGTAAAACCTATCTCAGATGTCTTGTGAGAAACACATATGAATTAATGTAAAGTTCATAGTATATTGTTCATCATTCATAATGATGAATATATCTTATTTTGAAATCATTTTTGTTAATGCTTTGTAATCTCAAGTTAAAGTTTAGTTTATCTCATTTATTTTTAATTTATTTTATTTTTTAATTGAAATATAGTTGATTCACAATGTTTCAGGTGTACAGCAAAGTGATTTAGTTATATATATATATATATATATATATATATATATATATCTACGCACACACATATATATATTCAAGAGGAGAATTCTAGCTTCCCTTCTCCAACCTCTTCATCTTCAATAAAATGTGAAAATCTACAAAAATTAACACTTCAGTAAATAGGGCCATGATATATTCAATTTATGAAGCCAAAAACTTAGAAGTCTGATTCCTTTCTTACCATCAATGTTAACATATCTTTAATCCAAGACAACTTCATCTATTATCAGGAATATTTCAATAGCTTCCAAACAGATCTCCCTAATTTCTGCAGTCCTCTCCTCCACTGCAGTGCCTCCACCTCAGAATTCAGTATCACAGTCAAGCATATCAGTCAAAAAATACCACAACTATACACAAAATCCTCTAGTGGTCCCCCTTATCATTCAAAATAAAATCTAAGGTCTTTACATAGCATTCTAAGCTCTATGTTAGCTGGATTCCCTTTACACTCATTCTAAAGGGGAATAGGTGAGACAGATGTTAAACATGCACATCATTACATAATATCTTAAAATAAAGGCAGGTAGTGATAAATGATACATAGATAAATATAGAAGGTAAGGAAACATGGCCCATGTGGTGGAGATGAAGAGCTATTTACTGATAGATAGGATGGGCATGGAAGACTTTCCTCAAAACTTGCTGATTGACAAAATATTCAAATAATATGAAGAACAAGAAAGAAACTAGAAAATACTAATGCCTAAAGTCATAGTAACATTAATTGAGACCGCAGGATAACCTGTAACTGGAACAGGCAAAATAACCTGTAGTTACAACACAGTGAGGAATCAGAGCAGTGATAGGTGATTATGTGAAAGGTGATCAAGCTAAATTATACCCTGGTCAGTTAAATCCAACTTTCTACTCACTTCATGCCTGCAACCTTGCAACTTGCGGAATCTGGAAAAAATCCGCAGCAATGCTGACTGCCTCAATTTAAAGTAATTATCATTAACCTCAAATGTGTCCCAGATGCTACCTGCCTATCTCACAATATTGTCCTAGCACATTCACTCTTTCACCCTCCTGGTCATTAATTTCATAGCCTTTTATCTCTTGTCAAGTTCACAGTACCTCCTTGCTTATTCTAACTCTCAGCTCCTGAACTTGTTTTAGATTTCAGAAAATTGAACTGTAAGAAGAAAACTTCCATAAGTCCTATTGTTGTATCTACCTAAATACTTGCATCTGTACTCCTACTCTTTGTAGGCACTCTTGTTACTATAGGTGGACAATCCTTTTTTACAACAAAAGCCCACCTCTCCACTAGTATACTAGTTCCAATAACTTCCCACCACCCCCAATCTAATCAAAGATAACTATACAACAATTTCTTGTCGTATTCTGAATCAGACAATGTTTTCCTCTTGATTGGATATTTTGTATCATCCTACAAACACATTTAACACCATCACTCGACCCCTCTTCCTTTCTAGCTATCACCAACATTTCTTTCATTACCTTTTTAGAAAGTCTCAGATTTTCTCCAATACCTCTGCCCACATTCTCTCTTTAACCTACTTCCTCCAGACTTTTAAGGCCTATACTACACTAAAACTGCCACTAATTGAATCACAAGTGATCCCGCTGTTGCTAAACCCAGCGGTTAAAACTTAGGCTTTATTTTATTTGACTGATTGGCAGCACATGGCCCAGATACTTATTCTTTCTTTCCTGAAACATATTCTGCCCTTATCTTCAAAAAAACACAGTACTAATTGCCCTCCTCCCTGCCTATTTCTTCCTAACCTCCTTTGTTGGTTCCTCGTCATCTTGCCCATCTCTAACCATGGAGTTCTCTAGGATTCATTCTTGGTTCTCTCTCTTTTCTATTTACATGCACTTATTTACTGAATTCATCCATTTTCATGTTTTTAAATGATGTAATTATACTAATCTCCCTCATATTTATATTCTGACCACTCCCTGAACTCCAGGTTCAAATGTTTGATAGCCTACTTGGTATTTCCACCTGTAATTCTACTTAACGTATCAAAACCTGAAATGTGGTTCTTTCCCCTATAGTCAGCTCTCCCAGTTCTTTTCTCTATCATAATAATGATAACCCCATTCCACAATTTTTTTAGGACAAAAACTTCACAGACATAGTTGACTTCTTTCTTTCACAGCTTATATTTGATCCATCAGCAAACATTATAAACTTTACCTTCAAAATATTTTTAGAATATCCAATGAACCCATTTCCACTACAGCCATTGCTACTATCTGGAAAAAGGAACATAAAATCTTTATTAAATTACTGCAATATTTTCCTAAATGTTTCCCCTGCTTTGACCCTTGTGGGTTTTTTTCAGTCAATTCTCAACATAATACCTAGATTAATCCAATTAAAACGGTCTGATCAAGAATATGAAAAATAATATATATATGTATAACTGAGTCACTTTGCTCTACAACAGAAATTAAACACAACATTGTAAATCAACTAAACTTCAATAAAATTACAAAAAAACCCAATCTGATCAAGACAGTCTTTGGCTCAGAACCCACCAACGGCTTCCCTTCCCACTCATGGTAAAAAACAAAGTCTAAGCATTAATTTAGAAGGGCCTGAATGGTTCTCCTACCCTCTTAAGTCTTGAAATATATCTCCCATTAACTTTTGTTGTTGTTGTTTTGTTTTGTTTTGCTTTTAATTTTATTGAAGTATAGTTGATTTACAATCTCGTGTTAGTTTCAGGTGTACAGCACAGTGATTAAGTTTCATATATATATATATATATATATTCTTTTTCAGAGTCTTTTCCCTTGTAGGTCATTACAAAATGCTGAGTATAGTTCCCTGTGCTATTATACAGTAGGTCCTTGTTGGTTATCTATTTTATATATCGTAGTGTGTATGTGTTAATCCCAATCTCCTAATTTATCCCCACCCTTTCCTTTTGGTAACCATAAATTTGTTTTCTATGTCTGTGGGTCTCTTTCTGTTTTGTATATAAGTTCATTTGTATCTTTTTTTTTTAGATTCCACATATCAGTGATATCATATGATATTTGTCTTTCTCTGTCCGGCTTACTTCACTTAGTATGATATTCTCTAGGTCCATCCATGTCACTGCAAATGACATTACTTCATTTTTTTTTATGGCTGAGTAATATTATATTGTGTATATGTGTGTGTACACACACATATATATATACACACACACACCACATCTTCTAAAAACAGAGTTACCATATTATCCTGCAATCCCACTCCTGGGCATATATCTAGAGAAAACTGTAATTCGGAAAGATACATGCACCCCAATGTTCAAAGCAGCACTATTTACAATAGCCAAGACATAGAAGCAACCTAAATGTCCAATGACAGATGAATAGATAAAGAAGATATGATATATCTATATCTATATATATATACACAATGGAATATATACTGTCCCTTTACCTTCTTTTTTAATCACACTGCTCCAGCCACACTAGAGTCACCTTGACCTCAAGAATTTTGAATTTGCATTTCCCCTTGCCTAGAATCTCATCCACTGATTTTCACATGTATCTGTTCCTTGCCTCTTTCAGGTCTATACTGACATGTCACCTTCTCTATGTCGCTTTTCCTGACTATATTCATTTTCTGGAGCTACCATAACAAAGTTCTACAAACTGGGTGGCTTAAATTCTCTTACAGTTCTGGAGGCTAGAAGTCTGAAATCAAGGAACTAATCAAGGGTTCATTTTTCCTGAGAGCACAAAGGGAGAATCTCTTCATGTTCCTCTCTTAGTTTATGGTGACAGCCAGTAATCCTTGGCATTCCTCAGCTTATAGATGCATCATTCCAATTGGGGCCTCCAGCTTCACACAGCATCTTCCCAGTGTCTCTGTTCTTTCCATAGCTGTATTCCCTCTGTGTCTTTTTCCTCTTACAAGGACACAGTCATATTGGCTTAAGGGTCCACTCTACTCCTGTATGACCTCATTTAAAATAATTACAGCTGCAACAAACCCATTTCCAAATAAGGTCACTTTCTGAGGTACTGAGGATTGGACTTTGACTTTATATTTATTTATTTATTTATTTATTTTTGGTGGACACAATTCAACCCATGACACTGACCATCCACCTAGAATTGCACTTGGCTTTTTCTATTCCTTTTCCTCATTTATTTTTCTCTGTGATATATGCCACCATCTTTCATTCTATATATTTCAATAATTTTTTAATGTTTATTATCTGTTTCCTCCCACTAACTTTTAAGCGCCATGAGGGAAGAAGTTTTGATTTATTTTGTTCCATGTTCTGTCAGTGCTAAAAATGGAATGTAGTTGTTGTAGATTCATGATAAATATTTGTTTAATGAATTGATTAATGAAATTTAAAAGGATTAATGAAGGAATGAGTCCCTGGACTATACCATACTTTATTCTAAGCAGTGGAAATATAATAAAAAACAAGTCATATGCAGTTTTGTCTCTTTCTAACGCTGGAATATATTAAATATAAGTATATAAATCTTCACCTTCTCAAGCACAGGTTGACACCATCAATGCTTTTTCACCAACAATGTGAACAATAGTCACATAAAATTAAAAACTTGTAGTATTTATTATTCACATTTAAGAAGACACTACCCTGCATAAAATTTGTGCTTACAGTATAGTATTTATTATGTATTAAACCACAATTTATATTCATTTCTCTGATATGTGTATGGTAACATGGATGCATCAACCCTAATAAAAAAAATCACTTGGTACTAATTCTTCCTCCACAGTCTCCCAAATTCCATGCGAGTAATGGAAGCACTAAAACTGAGAGTAGCGTGTAATATAATTTTATTTTGACATCATTGTCCATTTTGTTTTGCAGGTTTGCTCTTTCACAGACATTCATGATGTTAATGTAATTTTTATTGCTCTGTATGTCTTAGTCCTGTGGAATTCTAAAGAGGACCTGGACCTATATAACACGTGTTTGCTTAGAAGCAAAAAAAAAAAAAAAAAGTTTGATTTAATGATGAATTTCATTATTTATCAAAGTCCTCTGAAAACTATTCAAAAATAGTCCATTTTCATTCCCTATCACTTTTATGGCTTCAAGACAGTAAGAGATATTAAATTTGGACATTGGTTTTTTAAATTACACCATTGCACAATGTAAAGATAGAAAATTAGAAAAGAAAAAAAGAGTCATAGATAACTTGAAATCATTAGACACACAGTTGTGGATCTGTACTTCCCCACTTTTAAAGTGACAACAATACAACAGATTTAGATGAAGATTTTCCCTTAGAATATTTTGACTTCATCTTACTCGTCTTACAGGACACAAGTATGTACAATAGAATGTGTTCCTTAATATAAATAAGCCAGGTAAAATGTAGCATAATGAAGGTCACACTTTCAGAGACAGATATGATCTGAACTCTCTTTCTTCTTTTTACTCCTATGTACTTGGGCATATCACTTAACCTTTCTGGGATTTGGTTCCCTCATCAATTCCTAAAAGGTAAAGCTAATTGTGGATATGTGGATGTGGAGCTATGGATTTAGCTGTTATTGAGTGTCAGTATGTGCCACATTCTGAAATCAATATATACTTATATAATGACTCTGGTAAAAATAAAAATTTCATATATCTACACACAAATGTACATACATCTTTCTCTCTCTCTCTCTCTCTCTCTATATATATATATATTTATTTATTTATTTATTTATTTATTTATTTATTTATTTATTTATTTATTTATTTAAAATTTTTATCATGAGTATAGTTAAAAAGCCAAAGAGTCCTAAAAATCTTTTAAAAGAAAATGACAGTCATTTTCCCACTCTTTACCATTCCCCAATCTCTGCTTCCCAGAAGCTGTCACTTTTATTTCTTTCACTGTTTCCTTTGGCATTTATCTCCATGTCTCTTAAGAATGTGCTTATATTGGGAATTCCCTGGAGGTGCAGTGGTTAGGACTCTGTGCCTTCACTGCCTGCCGCCCAGGTTCAAGCCCTGGTTGGGGAACTAAGATCCTGCAAGCCCTGCGGTGTGGCCAAAAAAAAAAAAAAAAGAATGTGCTTATATCTTAATGCATTGAGTTTTCAGTGTTATATGTTATCTACCATTTTCTTCCTGTGGAAAGCCATAGTTTATCTTCTTCACACTCTACCAGTCTCCATACACCTCTACCTGCAACATAAACATACATGCTCACTTCTCCTTTCACAATCTGCACAATTACTTTGAGTTTCATATTTATTGTATTTATATGATTATGACTATGTAACATTTCTCACAGTTGGCTAATATAATGGTGAATAAATATAGGTATTGCTTTTCGTTTGCCCAGGAGTTAGTAATTGCCTCATTGGCCTTATTTAATTTTCTATATACCCATACTGTATTCATTCATGGACTAACTTTCAGAATTTTAAATCTCTTCTGAATACATTCATAAAGATCAGGGATTTACCTTTTTTGGGGGTGTGGGGAGACACATCTCTTGGAACCTTCCATTCTACTCCTCAAATATACACTAGTTGCTTTTTGACCCAATTGTACAGCAGCACTTCTCTATGGTGGTGTGTTTCATTTCTCTTATCTCCTGTCTTTTTCTTTCTTGGTTTATTCCTTTTTCTGCAGAACAACTTCTTAGTAGCTTTTTATGAAAGGGACTGTGAGATCATTGCCCACATAATGTGATATCGTCTAAAATCACCTCTGGTTCTTATTTTGCATCTTAAAATTTTAGTTTTAAAATTTTAAAAATTATTTTAGAAACAATTTTTTAGAATTATCTTAGAAATAACTACCTTGCAGACTTTTGAATATTTGTGTTCCTTTGCTTCTAGGCTCCAGTGTTGTTTCTAAGAAATCATATGCCCCTCTGATTCTCAACCTATTTTATATGACCTTTAATTCTCTTAATAGTTTCTCTCTCTCTTTCTGAAGTGTTTTCTATCACAATGTTTCTAAAATTTGATGATGATATGATTTTCTATAAATCACTTAAAATTGGAAACTCATGGCCTTCAGTTAAGTTAAATTTTATATATTACTTTTATATTCTAAAATTTTCTCATTTCTTTTTTGACTCTTTGTAGCCCATATTATTTGGATATTGGCACTTTGATATAATCTGTTTATTTTATTTGGTCTATTTTTTACTTTCTGGAAAGTATTCTCAATTTTTAATTTCTAATTTCTTTTGAAATTTGAAACTTCTTCCAAACTTTCTGTTAATTTTTCTTTTCTACTATCATAGCTTTCAATACCTTTTCCTAATTTTTAATATTAAATATATATTAATTTATATTAATTATAAATTAATTAATATATTATTAATTATATTAATTAATTTATAATTAATATAAAATATATCAATTGCTTATTTATGTATTTGTTTCTGTTTTATGAATAGATAAATGTTTACAATAGAAATTACAATTCTGACAGGCAAATGCCTGATATTGATTAAATCCTAGAGCAACCTTCCAGCAGGCAGTGGCCTGCATGTTCTACGGAGGAACATTCTCCAGTGCTCATTTCTCATAGTTCAATAGAAAAAGAAGAACTTTCAGAAAGTAGAATGTAGGTGCCACAAAGGACATTTTCAAGTCACTTTCTAACAAATAATAGAAGCAGTCTCTAACCAAGTAACCTATTTCACTACCAGGATATAACCACTTGGAATCAGTGCCTAGCAAGATTTCATTTTGACAAAGAACAAGTCGCCACTGAATTCTTCCTTTTTTCTTTCTTTCTTTTATTTTCCTGAGTGGAAGTTTTTTGTGTGATTATCTTCTTTCTTTTTACTGTTCCTTATTGATTGTGAATGTGTGCTGGAGATTGCAGTAATAGCTATTTGTTAATAGATTGTTAGATTAGTGAGCCATGTCAGACCTTTTGGGAAACACTGTGCAGGACTCAAAGATCCTGAATATTGAGCTGGATGCATAAGTTTTTCTGGGTCTTTGGCCTCTTTAGTAAGGAAGGAGTGAATTTCATGTATGGGAAGAAGGGTGCACACGAAAACTTGGGTGGCCAGAGGAAGACCTCTGGCAATTTAGTGACTGGATTTCCTAGCCTTCCTTTAAGACTCACGTGTTCATGTGACTAAATTGGTGTTAATAAGATGCGAATGGAAAGAAGGGTGTAATTTCTGGATTGTTTCATTTAAAACAAGCCACTTGCACTATATTTTTGTTTTACTCTTCCTCTGAGTAAGAAAATGGATATGAAAATGAACATTTATCAAGAGTTGGCTGGATTTCATTTGAACAGCTTCTAAAAACAAGGAAAAACTTAATATAATTTTGGAATATATACAAATTATGATAAGATTTTTTTAAAGTTTGATATGTTTATCACAAATGTCAGACTACACTGGTGACTAGCACATGGTAGAGAGAAATGTACAATGGGGGAGGGAACGTGAAGAGGGATTCTAAGGAACCACATTCTATTACTTAGTCATGTTGAAGTGAAATGAGTGTTTTTAACTACTTTTTAAAGTGAATACATATTTTACACTCTCTTTTGTGAATTATTTTGCTATAAGAAGAAAACATAGTTTGATTTTCATCATTCATAAGATGTTTTATACTGCACACATATTATACCTATTTATCTATTGTACATGTGTACAATGTTTGGCATAAGATGTATAAGATGTGTATGAATATAACACACATATAATATACAGCATGAAATTTACTGTGCCAGTTAGAAAGGATAATGGAGCAAACATTAATTGGAAAAGTTCTTAAAAGGCAGTTGCATTACTTTAAAAATTCAGTACTCTGAAGCTTCAATGAATTTTGTATAAGTTAGTTTGAATCTTGCAAAGAGAACTCCTCCTGTGAGTCACAGTGGTCTCTCATGTAACACAGGTAGGGAAGTACCTGGGGAATAAAAAAGGCACTGTGATTACAGATTTCTTTTAACCTGGGGAAAATACAATTATGAAAAGCCCTGTAGAAAAGCTTTCCAAAGCCCAGTGAAAGCCATAACACTCTCTGAACACATGGAGAGGCATTTTGCTTGCCTTCACTTAAAGTGCATGACAGTCAGAATCTGATTCTGAGAGAGACTTGATTTTTGTTTGTCTCAGCAAGCAATTCAATTATAACACAATGTTTGGCTGAAAAGGGTCTGTTTTTATGCAGTTGTGGCCTTCTCTCATTTATGGATGTTTAACTGTAGTATTTACTTTTATTTCTCTGTTCACAACATACATCATTTTTATGAGTTATATTCCATTGTGTTTTATAATGTAAGGTTTCTTTATCTTAAAAGGGCAGCTAACTTCAGTTCACAAAATCATCTCTTTGTAATGATTATTAAATGGTTTTTTATGATTATGTCACAAAACATTACTATATGTGAGGTATCTAGGATAGTTTAAGACAGAACAGATTGGAGAGAAGGAAATTAATATTTATCTTAAATCACTTATATCTCATCCAAAATAATCCTTTAATTCTCCTCCAGTCTAGAGGGGAGTGATCACTGAAAATGCTTACCTTCAGGTTGCATCCCATGCTATAATCATTTTAACTTTGAGAACCCTAACTAGGCTTATTATTTTCTGGAAAAAAAATACACAAAGTAATTTGCCTGGATAACATCTAGAGTCCAGATTAGAGTCATAAGAAAACTAACCTGAAATTTTGATTAAGTCAAAAATTGATATTGGATACAAGTGGGGAAATTTAAATTAATTTCATTATTTCTAGGTTTCCTAAATATTTTGAGTAGCACATAAAAACCTGAGTAAGCCAGTTATTGGATGTATTTGTGGTTTTCTGAAGAAGCAAATTAATAAAGATTTTCTTTCTTATAGATATCCGTGTAATATTTTAAAGTAAGTACAGAGGTTTAATTGACCTCAGCTCCCTCTCTACCTACTCATCCTCTCTTGCACTCTATATCCTAGAAAATGAATAAAGGGATTATAAATAAAATGACAGAACCTTCCAATATGACTAAAAACTAGGGAAGGTTAATATAAAATGCAGATAGGATGAGTTTGATGGAAGACATGAATACTAGATTTGTAATTACCCCCTCTGAGAATCAGTAATATTAATAGACAGGAAAAGAAGAAAATGCCATAAGCCAAGTAATACCCATAATATAGAAAACAAGGTCTGCTAATGAGGATATTTGGGACATTTGGAGGAAAATACCCCACTCGTATGCCATTTTACTACTAGGAATCAGCCACAATTGAAATGCTGGAAATAGGAAGCCTTGGGGATTAATTAAGGAGTCCACTACAGAGCTGACTCCATCCCAGTCTTCATTCCCCAATTTTCAGGCTACTGTATCATTGATATACTAATATAAATTTATAGCAATTGGCAGAGCATTATAAATTTTAGAGGAAGATTTCCAGAATTACTAAAGTGAAAAATAATGAAAGCAAAGGAAATCCACTCATCCCATGGGCCAGCTAACATCAGGGCAAAATTGATTCTTTTTTTCTGATTCAAGGTATAATAAACAAACAAACAAACAAAAACAAAGCTAAGACTGATGAGAGGAAACTACAGCCAAAAAAAAAGTGAGAATATAGAATTTCCTTCAGAGTAATGTTTCGTTGGAGACTCAGAGTAACGTTAAAGGAGAGAAATATTTTGGCTAGAAGAATTATTATTACTACCTTGATCATCTAGAGCCTCCAAGCATAGGTAATACTCCATTTCCAACCTCATCTGAAGGAAACTTCTTCCTTATGAATATATTAACTTTACTTACACCATTCCATTTGCTCACCTCACCCACTCATCATGAGGACTTACAAATGTGGTAGGAGGAGACTTTTATATCCTGATTTGTTCAGAGACTTTGCCTTAATCAATCACGACATAAATAGAACCATAGCATCATCAGTTTCCAGGAAAACAAAATAAAATTTAGTGTACACTGACGGTAAAAACTCTTCACAAAACAGGACTCTGTATGTATACCTTTAACTTAAAATTTATCTACCTAAAACAAATATTAAACTCAATGTTGAAACATAAGAATCGGAGTGTCTGGGGGTTTCTCTGAGGGCCAACATCATCATAGGGAGAGGGAGGTGAATAAACTAAATAAGGTGTGTTTGAGACCCATGTATAATACTAGAGTTCTCTACCCTAATGTTCACCCCACATTCTAAATTCATATGAAGTAGCACAAAGTCAGGTTTAGGAATTCACCTCTATCCTCAGACATGAATGACTATGTAATGATGTAATACATACCAGACATGATAACCACACAGGAAGAAAGCAGATTATCTGAAGAGCACAAGCACCATGAAGAAAGATAACAAACTAAACAACTGAATTTATTAACAGGGCAAACAATAACTTTTTATAAAAACGTAATAAATATGCCCAGAAAGGATCAGATTACAAACTTGCAGCAGGAACAAGCACTACGGGACAGAACCAATTTAAATTATTGTGTATAAAATTTTAATTGCTGAAATAAAGATCTCAATAAATGTGTTAGATAAAAAATGGATATGGTCATCAGATGGAATTAATGAACTGGATGATGAGGTAAGGGAACAATCCCAAAATAAATGACTTAGAAATGTCAGCATAAATCTTATGAGTCACCAAATAAGAGAAAAAATAAAGGAGGATGGAAATATTTAATGATATAATAACTAGAATTTCCAAGAATTAAACATGGAAATGACAATCAGGATATATAAGGGCAAAGCAAATGCACATACATGTACATACACACACAAACACACAATTAGAAATATTATTTTTAAATTTCAGAACCTCAAGGAAAACATCCCAGAAACAATCCCAGAACCACCAGAAGAGAAAAAAAGTTTACTGAAAAGAGATAGAAATCACACTGACTTCAAACTTCTCCCCAGATGATACTTCAAAGCACTTAAAAATATTAATAGTTTTTTAAATCACTGAGCATCACATTTTACATACAAGTAAACTATCATTTGAATATCTTAGCCAATTCAACAGGTTCTCAGAAATGTAAGTCTCAGAAAGTTTATTACTCAGTGATATTCTTTGGCAGCTCTCACAGTAGAAGTACATCTGCAAGAATAGAAATAACTCCAAGTAGAAGAACAATAATATTGAAAGTGAAGGTGAGTAAATAACTCAAGAAATTTCATTGTCTAAATAAGTAGTGCCAAAAATGCTAGTATTAAGAGAATAGTTGTCAGGGGTCAATAGTGGATCCTCAGTAACTTCCCTTGTTTGGGATGAGGCTATGCAGTTGGTCCTTGAACAACATGGGGGATAGGGGCGCTAACCCTCCTTGAAGTTGAAAATCTGTATATAATTTATAGTCAGCCCTCCATATATATACGTGGTTCTTCTGTATCCACAGCTTTGCATCTGTAGGACTATTGTATTTACTATTGAAAAAAATCCATGTATAAGTGGACCTGCGCAGTTCAAATGCATGTTGTTCTAGGACCAACTGTAGTTAATTATAAGTATTAGAAATCTAAACTAACATGTAAATATAAATAATGGGTAGTAATAAACTAATGACTAATGAAGAATAAAAGTAAATGTGTAAATAGAAGAGAAAATATAAGTGATCCAAGGAAAGTTAAGGAGAAAACATAAAATCAAAAAGAATATAAAATAAATGTAAAACAAAAAAGTAAGTTAACAGAGAATGCCTCTAAAATAACAGTAATTGCAATACACATACACGAATTAAACTTGTTATGAAAAGACAAATTCCAAATTATATTAAAAATAAACAAAGATCAAGCAATCTGTTGTCTTTATTTCTGTGAAAATACAAAAAATTAATTATATTAGCATGGATGGAATCAATATATGTATTTCCTTTTATCTGGTATGTCAGTAAAAGTAAACCTGAAATAGCTTGTAAAATTTTTTAATATCAGGCTTAATATAATTTAAATATAATTTTAAAGCTAAAGACAGAACGATTAATGAAGAGATGTGCTATATACTAATAAAAGATATTGCCAAGAACAGATAATAACCGCATTAGAGCCAATTACCAAAATGTCTCTCCAGTATCCTCTTTAAATATTTTTATCTCATGCTAAATATTTTAGTCATATTATATCTATTATCTATTAATAAGCCCCCTGGAAAGTTTAAAGAAACACGAAGATGAAAAAAAAAGGGATCAACATCACTATTGATAAAAGAGAAGGGCAACATCAATGGATCAGATTTTTGAGGATCTTCTTACTCTGGTGAAGATGGTATCTGATAGAAGAAAATTAAAATTAGCTTCTTGATCATAACAAGGAGAGGTCCATGAGAAATGAAAATTTTCAATTAAGTCAAGAAATTCTTTATTTTAGGAATACTCACTAATGAAAATTGTTTCTCTAAATACCAGAAAAAATAAGAAATGTCAACTTGTTTACAAAGTATCGTCAACGAATATGATGTGTGACAGATTCAAACCATCAATCACCAAGATAAGAGAACAGCAGGAAGCCAATCCAGGGGCATTCTGAAAGCCAATCAGCAGGTTACAGAATGTGCCCAAAGTAAGTGCCAGAATCATGAAAACAATAGTCAATGTGACTTTTTTTGGAGTGATGTGATAAAGGGTTTTAGAAAAGCCACAGAAAAGACATGGGTTATCTCTTTATAAATCTAGTTTAAAACTACTGGTTGGGAAGTGGCTGAAAAAGAGAAGTCATATGAATAAGCCAGAGACAGTTATTGAAAGAGAAATTAGGTAATAATATATATTCTCAAGAATGCAAGCATGTGCTATCCCTGGGGTGGGGTGGGGGTGGGGAAGCTACTTATATTGAATTTCAGCCAATAATAGAGGCTTTTTAGTAAAACAACTGGTGGTGAATACAATTTAATATAAAAATAGAAGTCATGGTTAAATATAAGAATATAAATATTAATCTTGAAAATATAAAAATAACAAGTAATAAAACCTGGAGAAGTGTGCTGGAGGAGTGGAGGTATAGAAATGTGTAAAGACCCTATGTTTGTTATCTTTATTATTGGACTATATAACTTGTAATGACTTCAACTTTATAAGAGAAAACTTTAAAGGAATGATTTTAGAATAAGCATCTATAGGAAAGAAGCATTTATTGAAAGGCTAGCAACTTTCTCATTTTTACTTCAGATTGATTTTCTTTAGCAAAATTCAACTTAAGTAAAACTTGGCATACTTTATTAAAGTAAGCTATAGTGTGATCCATTTTTAATGATTTATATGTATATACCTGTTAAAAGTAATTCAACAAATATTGGGTGGGGCAAAAACTGCCTTCGGTTTTTTAAGTAAAAAATAAAAGACACATTTTTCATTTTACCAAGAACTTTATTGAACAACGTATTCACCCTTTTGTTCCACTACCTTCTGCCATTTTTCAGGCAACTTCATAATTACATCTTCCCAAAACTTTTTATCTTTTTGAGCAGGGAACTGTTCCAGGTTCCTTTTACAGTCTTCCAGGGAATTGAAATTTTTTCCATTAAGAGAATTTTGTAAAGACCGAAATAAATGGAGATCTGAAGGTGCAATGTCTGGTGAATACAGTGGATGAATTAGAACTTCTGGCCAAGCTGTTGACAGTTTTTGCCTGGTCATCAAAGAAACATGTGGTCTTGCATTATCCTGATGGAAGATTATGCGTTTTCTGTTGACTAATTCTGGATGCTTTTCATCGAGTGCCGTTTTCAGTTAGTCTAATTGGGAGCAGTACTTGTTGGAATTAATCGTTTGGTTTTCCAGAAGGAGCTCATAATAGAGGACTCCCTTCCAATCCCACCATATACACAACATCACCTTCTTTGGATGAAGACTGGCCTTTGGTGTGATTGGTGGTGGTTCATTTCACTTGCCCCATGATCTCTTCCATTCCACATTGTTGTACAGTATCCACTTTTCATTGCCTATCACAATTTGTTTTAAAAACAGAACGTTTTCATTACATTTCAGTAGAGAATTCCATGCAGAAATATGGTCAAGAAGGTTTTTTTCTTGCTAAACTTACGTGGAACCCAAACATCAAAGCAATTCAACATAACCAAGCTGGTGCAAATGATTTTCAACGCTTGACTTGGATATTTTGAGTATGTCAGCTATCTTCCACGTGGTATAACATTGATTGTTCTCAATTATTGTTTCCATTTGATCGCTATCAACTTCAACTGGTCTACCCGACCATGGAGCATCGTCCAGCGAGAAATCTCCAGCACGAAACTTTGCAAACCACTTTTGACACGTTTGATCAGTCACAGCACCTTCTCCATACACTGCACAAATATTTTTGTGCATTTCAGTTGCAGTTTTACCTTTCTTGAAATAATAAAGCATAATATGCTGAAAATGTTGCTTTTTTCCTTCCATCTTCAATATTAAATGGCTACACAAAAATTCACCAGTTTTGATAAGTCTTTTTTTAAATGCACATTGATATGACAGCTGTCACATACAATCTAACAAAATTGTTTCAAATGAAGTTAAAGACAACTAAGTGCTACTAGAGCCATCTTATGGAAAAAACCGAACTAACCTTTTGACCCACCCAATATATACTGAATACTATTAGGAGCCCACATCTTTTATAGGTACTGAAGGCATAACAGTGAATAAAATGAACGAAAGTCATTGCTTTCACAAAGTTATGCTTAGTTGAAGTAGCAAGAGGCAAAATATGCATAAAACAAGTTGTACATTTAACAGTATGTATAAAATAGAAGGTGATGAGTATTATGTAGAAGAAGCAGGAAGGAAGGAGGCTCAGGCCAGGGAAAATGGAAAGTTTAGATACAATAAATAAGGTAGGCCAGACCAGTTGGTGCCTGTTCAGAGTCAAGAGAAGACATCCACATTGGAGAGATTTCTGGGTGGTGGAAAATGTGGATACTGGAAGAGGCAATTGGGACCGGAATGAAAATAAAAGACAGAGAAGGTTAAGAAATGACATCTATAGGGATAGAAGGTTGTAGATTATAGCTCATTTAGGAACTTGAAGGCCATTCAAGGCATTTTAGTTTTATATTCTGAGTTTACATAGTTTTATATTCTTTGTAAAAGAGGGAGCTACTGGAGAATATTGGATAGAAGACTGACATCTTACCTATGTTTATATCTATCTATCTATCTATCTATCTATCTATCTATCTATCTATCTATCTATCTATCTATCTATGCATCTATACTGATTGACCTTACTTGAGTCACATCCCTACACTATCCTGCCTTTTGGCTGGGATTATTCTTTCATTTGGGTTAATATGCTTAAACCTGTGATGAGGGCAGAGTTTCACTCTAATCACTACTACTCATCAGACCCACCCAGTAAGTGTAAAGGTGGTAAAAATTGCTATTACCTGAAAAAAAGTGGGAGGGAGGCTGTAAACTTGACTGAACAGTCCAGTCAAAAACAGCAGCTATCTATAGAGAAAATAGAGCTGAAACAGAGATGGGAGACAGGTCAGAGTGCTAAAGGTTAGGTTCCCTTGAGCCTGCAGTCTCTAGCTTGGACCTCTGACCAGCAGCACTAGCATCCCCTGGAAACTTGTTAGGAATATAAATTCTCAAGCCTCATCTCAGACCTACAAAATCAGTAACTCTGAATGTGGGGCTTAGTAATCTGTGTTTTAGCAAGCCTTCCAGATGATCCTGACACATATTAGAGTTTGAGAATTAGTGGCTTATATAAATAGAGTTCTTGTTGCTCATATGCAGCCTCAGTTTACCAAGACTGATGCTTTGTATCTGTGATAAAAGTTCCAGTAATTATCAATAATAAAATATGATTTCGATGGTGTATAGTCAGTGCCTCTATACCCAGATAGTAGAGGAAATGGTTATGTTGAAAAGATGTGGCTTGCTAAGGATTTTTGATTCAGATTTCTTACCTTCTCTTCAAGGGGGACCCTTAAAAACCAAAAGCCAAACTGTACACATACATATACACTTGGGAACTATGTTGTGTGGTGGAATGTCTAGAATTAATACAATTTTAAAATATAAAATATTAACTGGATAATGATGATAAAGTAGGCCACAGAGAGCCCAAATTATAGTAAAAACACAAACAAATAACAGTAAAATAAATATTTAAAATGAGCAAATATTAAGGCATAATAGAGACAGGATGCCCAATGCCCAGACACAGCTTAAAAGTAAGTCAGTAACTGACTACAACTATTTCCGACACACTGTATGGAGGAAATAAAACCCCAGTTGAGCCATTTTGACTCCCCAGGCTGTCTCCATGAACCCTGCTGGGAGCTTGTCTCCTCTTCATGTCACATACCACGGGCTGGCAGTCATCACTGCCTAATTACGGACCTCCACTGAGTGGGTAAGGAAAACTGTTAGTCACATGTGGGCTAATGGGTATCTGAATAAGGGCTGCCTGTATATGCCTAGATAAAATATCAGAGGGAAATAAATATTATTTAAATGGTGAAATATTTATCTTATTTTCTTCTGTTTTCTATATATTCTGAATTTTCCACAATATGAAAAAATTTTTTAATTTTAAGGAATACATTTTATTGAAGTAAAACATGCATTTTTAGAAGTGTGCAGACACATATATAGCTCAATATAGTTTCACAAAGTGAACATTCTTGTGCTACCATGATATAGAATGAGACAAAAAATATTCCTCTACTAAAAAAATCTCCACTTGTGTTCTATCCCAGTAACTAACCTTGCAAGGATAACTGTGTTGACTTCTATCATTGCAGATTAGTTTTGCTTATCTTTACCTTTATTCAATAGATTCATGTGATATATGCTCTCTTTTATCTGGTTTCTTTTGCTCAACATATTATTGTATATACTTGTACTTTGTTCTTTTTTTTTTAAGTTAAGGTGTTTTGTTTTTTTGTAGTTCATTCTTATTCATCACTATAATGAATAAGCTATAATTTACTTATGCATTCTCATATTGATACACCTTTGTACATTTGAGTGCTTTTCAGTTACTAATGATGCCATTATGGAAATGTATATGCATATATTTTTGTACATATATGCTTGCATTCATGTTACATATATAATATGAATGGAGCTGCAGTGTCATAGTGTATACGTAATTCAGCTTTAATAGACACAGTCAAAGCATTTTGGAAAATAGCTGTGCCCATTTATATTCACACCCGGAAATTGAGAATTTCAGAGGTTCTGCATCTTAATAAAGATGTAATTTAAATTTTCCTGACTAAAAAGATGTTGTGCAGACTTCTATAATTTACTTGTATGTTGGACCCTTTTTGTCCTGCCTCATAACCTGAGCTCATCTTTTTATTTCAGTCACTGTCATGGAAAACAGATGCTTGCTGGATTAATCTGGTAGCATACTGCTTCAGCTGTGTCCTGTATTTTTGTTTCCTGTCATGGACCTGGGGTATTGGGGAGATGTCTGCTAGAATCTTATCAGCCATTCTGACACATGTGCAAGGGATTTAATACCACATGGGCCAAGCATCGGCCATAGGGGAACATGAGTTAGTGGATAAATATTTCTTTCCTCTTACTTGGGCAGACAATGCCATGGTGCCAATCTACCTGACTTCTCAGAAGCTCTCCTAAGAATTGTTCCCAAATTGGCCATAGCAATAACAGACGTAATAACATGTCCCTTTCCTTTCCTCTTTTACACTTTCCAGGATCCTAATCATATTCTCTGAATTCTTTCCTAAAGTAAACTACTTGCACAGCCATTTTTTTTTATGGGGAAACCCAAGCAAAGAGAATTGGTTATTTGGAGATATGTGTTCAAGATTTTGTAAGCTTTTACTGTTTCTTTTTTTTGTGTTAACTTGTAGATGTTTGTGGTAGGCCACATATAGCCACCTAAAAGATATCCACATCAAATCTGTGGAATATGCTAATGTTACCTTGTTTAGAATAAAAGGATCTGTGCAGATGTGATTAAGTGAAGGACTTTGAGATAAGGAGATAATTCTGGATTACTCAGGTGGGTCCTAAATCCAGTAAAAAGAGTCCTTGTAAAAGAAAAGTAAAGGGAGATTTAAGACAGAAGAGAAGACAGAGAGATGACTAAGTGAAGACAGAAGCAGCGATATGAGTGATGTGGCCAAAAGCCACCAGAAGCTGGAAAGGGAAAGGAATGATTCTCCCTTAGAGCCCTAAAGTGAGAGTGGGGCCCTAAAGAGATCTTGATTTTGGAGTTTTGCCCCCCAGAACTGTAAGTCAATGCATTTTTGTTCTTTTAAACTACCCAGTTTGTGATAATTTGTTTCAGTAGCTCTAGGAAACGAATATAATGCTTTTTACATATTGTGAATATGAGTTCTTTGTTGGATATATGTGTGCTAATGTCTTCTAAATAGTATCTTTTGATGAATGGTTGTTCATTTTTTAATTGGTTAAATTATCCATCTTTCCTTTATGGTTTTGTATTTTGTGTCTTAAGAATTATTTGTCTATCTAAAGGTCTTTGTAATTTCCTCCTTTGTTATCTTCTCGTTGCTTTATTGTTTCAACTTTAAAATTTAGATATACCAAATAACTCACACTGTTTTTTGTTTTTTTGTCTTTCACTTATTTGGGTGTGTGTGTGTGTGTGTGTGTGTGTGTGTGTGTGTGTGTGAATTCAGCTATTAGTATTATAGATGACATTTTGAAACCACTGTACTTTTTTTCTTTGGTTGCTTTAAAAATTTTTCTATTTGTTTTTGTTTGTGCTGTTTTGTTTGCTATTTATATTTGTTTAGTCTTTTTTCAAGAATTTCACATGGTTTGCCTAAATGTTTTTTGTGTGTGTTTTGTTTGGTTCTGTTTTATTTTACCCTGCCTGGTATTCATATACTTTCTTGAATCTGTGGCATGTTATTTAAGTCAGTTTTGGAAAACTTGTGCCAAAAATCTATTCAAGTATTACTTTTTCCTTCTCTCTTTCAAGACTTTAGGTATGTTAGACTTCTTTTTTTAACTGTTTCTCATATTCTCTTAGGCAGTTTTCTGTACTTCCCCTTTGGACAATTTTCATACTAGTCCTGTGAAGGTTAAAAATTGGCAAATGCCTTGAAGGGAAAATCAGCATAGAGTTCAAACTCTCTCTCTCAAGCTTTCTTATTAATTTGAGTTGGTGACATTTTAATTTCTGCCTGACACGCATGGAACCTCTCAAGTAAATTTCATTCTGTTCTAGTTATATTTGTTGGGAGGATTAGTCTGATCCATCATAATCTCTGATCCATCATAATCTAAAGCAAAATTACTACTTTTTAAATGTGTATTTTTCGTTGAAGTATAGCACTGAAAATACATTGAAATATGTACAGAATGAGTACAAAGTATATAATTGTGCATAGTCTGTCCACCAAATATAACCAGCTCATAGATAAAGAAACAGAGAATTTCCAGCAATTCAAAATACACTCTTGTGCCCCTCCCTCTTACTTGTCACCCAAGAGACATAAATATACTTCTAGCCCTATGTATTACTTTTGTCTGTTTTTGAATTGTGGAGAAATAGAATCATATATTAGAATGGATTTATGAATTCAATATTATAGTTGTAATATTTATCCATATTATTGCATGTAATTCCAGATAGTTACTTCTCAGTGCTATAGTGTATTCCATTGTTTAAATATACCACGATTTATTATTCATCTCTCTGTTGGTGGACAGTTGGGTTGTTGCTAAGTTTTGGCTATTTTGTATAATGGTGCTATGCAAATCCATGTATGTGTCTTTTGATAAACAGTAGTATACATTTCCTTTGGTTATATCAATATTTGATTATAATTCACTTAGGGGTGGAGTTGTTGGGTCATAGAATATATTAATATTTAGATTTAATAGTTAATACTACCACCAGACAGGTGTCCCAATTTATATTTCTTACCAGCCAAGTGTTACAATTACAAAAATTTACAAGCATGCTTTGTCAGAATTTGCTTTTCTTGGTCACTCTATTATGTGCTATTCTGGTATGTGTCTGGTGGTAACTGCTTGCGATTGACTTTGCACTTTCTTGAAGAGTAATGAAGGCAAATAAATATTCACAAGTTGACTTGAAATTCAGACTCATATTTTTGGACTATCATTTGTTTTGTTTATTTTTCTATTAAATTGCTTGCCTTTTTCTTACTGACTTCTACAAGCTCTTTATGTATTCTAGTTAGGAGCACTCTTTTGAATACATGTGTTGCCAATATCTTCTGCTCATCTCTGGATTGATTGCCCTTATTTAATAGTGTCTTTAAATTAGTATAAAGTCTTACATTAATATTATTATTTCTTTACCTCTTTTTCTTCTCTCAAGTTCATTATCTCCAACAATTAACCCTCCTGGAATTAATGTTTGTATATTTGTGATGGGGCAAAGGAGATTAATTTTCTCCCATATTGATATACAGTGGACCCAGAATCATTTATCGAAAAAAATTTTTTCTTTATTGTGCTATAGTAATGCCTTTGTCATAAATTAGAGGATCATATGCATTGGTCATTCCATTAATGTTTTGTTAGTGCATCATTTCATTTTATTAATTGCTATAACTGGATTTGTTTTGGAAAAAAGATCTTGATTTCTGATAGAATGAGTCAACTAAATTTGTTCTTCTTATTATATATTGTCTTAAATATCTTAGCCCCTGGTTATTTTGGAATTAGTTTTTAAATCAGATGTTCAATTTATACAAGAATGTTCATCTGGAGTTTTGATTGATGTCTCATTGATTCTGTGAATAAATTTGGAGAGGATTGACGTTAATAATATTGAGTCATCTCATCCTTGAACATGGTACCTGTAGGTCTCCTTTTATTTAGCCCTATTGAATTTTCTCAAAAATTTTTTGTGGTTTTCAGTGTAGAAAAATAGCTCATATTTTGATATACTATATTCACAGTTATTTGGTGTTTTTGATGATATTGTAGATGATATAAATGTTCCTTTTTAGTTTGCTAATTTACTGAAGTGCAATCAATTTTTGGATATTGACTTTGTGTCTGGTGCCCTTTCTAAACACACAGTAATATTAATATTTTGTCTATAAGTGCTTTGGGATTTTCTTCTGTACCAATCATGGTCCATTCAGGAAAATAGAGACTATATTTGTTATTTTGTAAGAAAGAATATATTATAGGTGGTCTTTAAATGAATAGAGAGAGACTGAAAAGTTGAAGGGGGGCAGTAGAATAAAACCTGTATGAAGCAGTAAAAATACATAGGACAGCGGGAACAAAGAAAATAAATTGGATTATTTTAATATAAATTATTACTTTAAAAAATTGTAGCTTTGTAGATTCTTATTACATGCCATTTTTAGTTAAATATTTTTTGCTTTTTTATTGCTTCCTTTTGCTGCATTAACTTTTAATGTTTCTAGCTTCCTGAGATATTTACTTATATCATTAATTCATTATCTATTTTTCTAATTTATAGTTTTCTAATATTCCTATTACCAAGTTTGTCTCTCTAAGCACAATTTTAACTCTAATCCCTGATGTTTTGACATTTAATGTTTTCATTATTATTCAGTTAAAAAATTTTCTAAATTTGATTGTTTTTATTTCTTAATTTCTAAAGCCTTGCAATATTCTAAGTTATTTATTTTAATTTTTATAAGAGTCATTACATTTTGAACCAAATTTCATCACTTTGGCTACAGGAAGTTATCTAGATTATTCTAATTCTTGGAAATTTGTTGAGGCAATTAAATGTGTGCAATTTATTTCAAAGAATGCATAGTCTGTGGCTTCTGTGTTCTATATATAAAAGGGGGTGAGAATTGTTAACTATGTTTTTCAGAACTTCTATACCATTGTTAATTTTTTTCTGCTTCTTTTTTCAGTTACTGAAAGAGGTGCATTTAAGTTTCCACTGCAATTGTTGATTTGACTATTTCATTGGCTGGGTCTAATTTTGCTTTGAGTATTTTGAGGCAATGCTAACAGCTATGTGCCCTTTTGGGATTGGGATTTCTTCCTGTTGGTTTGATTATTTTATCAATCTGTTAAGTTCCTCTTTATCTCTAGTATTACTTCATAAAATGTACTTTGGTGATGAATCTCTCCAATCTTATTTTCTCTTTTCTCTACCCCATGTGTCTGTTGTTTAATTTTTTAAACTTGATTTTGAACGATATTTTCCTATTTCTTGACATATTTAGTAATTTTTGTTTGAACTCTGAGTATCTAACAAATTGTAGAGGCTGGTCTTGATATCTTTCTCTAGAGAGGTTCACCATTTCCTCTGCTAGACAGCTAAAATGGGGGATAATAGCTATAATTCAATTAGAGACTGAACTGAATGAATTGAGAGTGGTTTGCAGTTTTACCAGATCTCTGTTTACCTAAATTGTAGCTCTCCAGGGATTTAAAGGTGAGATCTTGGTTTGTTGACATTTACCATCCTCCTGGCAAGTAGGGATCTCATAATCCTTGTCTCTGTGGCAAGCTAAGGCTGCCAACAACAAAGTTCCACTTTTCAGAACTGGTTTTTCTGTCTCTCAGAAGTAGCCCCTTGCCAGCCAGACTAAAGCCTAGATACCTACCCTCTTGCTCTGTGCCCGTAATTGTCAAATGTACTCAGGGAAAATGCAGCTGCAGTCTCCTCACATTGCTACAATTCTCCACTCTCTAGAATCTTAGGTTCTAATACCTGATGTTTCAACATCCACTGTATGAATTTTCTTAAATTTTATGGCTTTTAAAATTGTTCTAAGATGGCCATTCCTTCATAGCTATAAGTGAAAGTCCTCTTTCCAGGATTTTTTATCATGTTACCAAAATTTAAATTTTTAAAAAATATTGTTTGATTCTGAATTTGATACTAAGATTATAAAAAAACAAAATATTGCTCCTCCACTATCAATCAGCAATAAAGTTCATTTGCAGTAATAGAAATTACTTTTCTCTGATCATTCTCCCACATTAAAACATATGAATATTATCATAGATAGACCTGGATTCAATAGCAATTGCAAGTGAGAATGATCAAACTTAAAATAATTTATACAAAATAGAAATATGTTATCTCATATGTATTGTGCTGGAGATGATCTGCTCCTTACTGAGCTACATGCGGCAGATCACTGTTGTTAGGGTTCTGTATTTCTCCAGCCATCTCTTGTCTTTGCTTCACTGTATTTGTCTTGTAATACTAGAATCGTTTTTTCTTAGTTTAGCTGGCTCTGTTATGAAAAGCATTACTGAGTCTGCCCAGGACTGATTGCCTAACCAATGAGAACTAAACGTCAACATCAGCATTCAGCAGCTGATGGAGAAACAGTGGTGATAATCAACATCCTATCCTTCACAGTTTTTCCCAGGTTATCCATCACCTAAATTTGGGTGTGATTGTTACATTATCTCATGAAAGATAAAGAGTAGCTCTAAATATCACAAAAATGGAACAGCCAACTAGCAAGTTGAGCAGAGGCTGCAGATTTAGTTACAGTTAGATCAATATGGGATTGCTATATATAGTTCTCTCTTGTCCTGTAGACTAAAACTTAGGCATACTCAAGCAAGTCTTTACTGAGCTGATAATTTAGATGAATCTTTTCTTTCTTGACTTGGCAGTCAGAGAGCAGCTCTTCACTAGCTCTTTCTACAGTGCCTTTTAACAGAAATATCACGATCAGAATAGTTTGTAGCAAAATATTATTTCCAAAGTCTGATTAATTTATTTGAGACTGGCTGTTACCACCCTCCCACTACAACCCCATTTCCATTTCTACACAATATTTTAGATATCCACAAACTCCAACTTTTGGTAACTTGTGAAAATCAAGATTCAAAATCAAATGCCGTATATATTTTTGTTTCACAAACTAGGGACTAAATAAATATTTGTTGATAAATTATATAAATATTATATATAATATTTAATTTATTAACATTTTGATAATTATTGTTCTATTGTTTTGCTATTATCAGTTTTTTATAAAGACGAGCCATCAACCTAATTATTCCAATAGAGTTAATACTGTAAGAGAGAGAATGAAGAGAGAATCCTTCATTTTATTACAGATTGCTCCTCTGTTTTTCACAACTTGAAATATTAAAGCTTAGGCAATGTTTAAACAAATAAGCTATTAATTCTTTTGGCAAAATGTAGTATAATATACTCTGGTACCTAGTATACTGGTAAATCTCTCCTAAAATTCCAAACTGCTATCATTGAAATAATGACATGAAAGTCTGGATAATATGGATGCACTTGTGAGTGTGTTTGTGTGTGTGTGTTTCCAGAAACCCTCCACATTTTCTCAGTTCAATAGCAGGATTGTCCTTCTCCTGGTTATCAGAATGTGCGCTGGCTGATGCTTTTATAGTGCTGCTAATAGCTTAGCAAAATGTTCTTTTCTCAAAGCAGCACTTATGACTTCTATGAATGTCATAGATATGTTAAAATTTTGTTGTGTTGAAATCTTTATGTGCTGCCATTTGTTTTCTCCAATCCCCTACCTGCTCTGGAGTAGGTAAAGCTGAAAACAAATGTTAGCCCAGCTTTTAATTCCTTTCCAAGATAATTTATTCATTATACTTTTAAGTGAATGAACAATAGTATTTATTCCAAAATTTGGGACTCAACTCGTTGATTTTAGTAGGAACGTGGAGCTCCATTTCCTGCAGGTAATGGTTTGTTATTACTCTTTTCTCTTTAAAATGATACCAATAGAATCAACAAGCTAGATTTTTATCTGGATTCTAAAATAAATAAATAAGTCTATGAAGAAACTTTCCTCCATCCATAGAAAGCTCTCTTTTTCTTTGTTAATGTGTTTAAAATTTCAAGCCTTTGTACACTTCCCTTCAATACTTGTTTGACTGTAATCTATGCAGTAGGCATTGTCTTAGATTCTGGTGATGATTAAACAAACACAAATTTCTTACTTTAAGGTAATTATGTCAGTCAGAAGAGATTGATATTTTCTAAAAATTACAAAGTAATGTGAAAACATAGTAATAGAAATGTGAACAATAAACTATGTGAGAACCAAGAAGAGGCATCCATCATTATATTAGAGATCACTGCCATAAGGAGGTGAGGCAAAGATTGGTGCTAAGGAATGTTTAGGAGATTAACAGGAAAAAAAATAGTAGCATATTATGCATTTTTTGGTAGATTCAAAGAAAAAAGTAATATATAATCAATAAACATTTTCAAAGATCCTTGAATTTTATGTTTCAAGCAGTAAACAATGTATAATGGTATAGGCAGAAGCATATAAAAAGCTATTGATGGTTTATCTGGGTATAGAATTCCAGGATGGAAACTATTTACTCTCATTATTTGGACAACACTGCTTTTGTGCTTTATTTTTGTTATTTATACACAGTGCTATTCTGATTCTTGATGTACGTGATCATATTTTTTACCCACTGGAATTTTTAAGATTGTCACTTATTTCCAAGTTTTCTGTAATATCACAGTGATATGCCTTGGTCTTATTTCTTTGTTCATAAACTATGTTCAGCTTTCATTGAACACTTTCTTTCTATAAAAGTCATATATTTCGTGTCTTAAAATTTTTTCTTGGACATTTCATCCCTATTTTTTCTTTGTTCTCTATTTTTGGTACACATATAAGTCCCCTATGAAGTGTCCTGGACTAATCTTTTAATTTTACTCACCATCCTCTATTGTTTTATAACACTGCATCACTATCTACTTTCTCCTATATGTCCTCAATTTTATTGTGTAACATTTATTTTAAATTTTTGTTGGAGTAATAATATTCTTAATATCCAAGAATCTCTTCTTTCCTTTTTTTTTTTTTTTTTTGCTATAATTGGGGATTTGTCTTTTTAAAAAAAAATTTTTTTTAAACATCTTTATTGGAGTATAATTGCTTTACAATGGTGTGTTAGTTTCTGCTTTATAACAAAGTGAATCAGTTATACATATACATATGTTCCCATATCTCTTCCCTCTTGCATCTCCCTCCCTCCCACCCTCCCTATCCCACCCCTCTAGGTGGTCACAAAGCACCGAGCTGATCTCCCTGTGCTATGCGGCTGCTTCCCACTAGCTATCTATTTTACTCTTGGTAGTGTATATATATCCATGCCACTCTCTCACTTTGTCCCAGCTTACGCTTCCCCCTCCCCGTATCCTCAAGAGCATTCTTTAGTAAGTCTGTGTCTTTATTCCCGTCTTGCCCCTAGGTTCTTCATGACATTTTTTTTTTTCTTAGATTCCATATATATGTGTTAGCATGCGGTATTTGTTTTTCTCTTTCTGATTTACTTCACTCTGTATGACAGACTCTAGGTCCATCCACCTCACTACAAATAACTCAATTTTGTTTCTTTTTATGGCTGAGTAATATTCCATTGTATATATGTGCCACATCTTCTTTATACATTCACCTGTTGATGGACACTTAGGTTGCTTCCATGTCCTGGCTATTGTAAATAGAGCTGCAATGAACATTTTGTTACATGACTCTTTTTGAATTATGGTTTTCTCAGGGTACATGCCCAGTAGTGGGGTTGCTGGGTCATATGGTAGTTCTATTTTTAGTTTTTTAAGGAACCTCCATACTGTTCTCCATACTGGCTGTATCAATTTACATTCCCACCAACAGTGCAAGAGGGTTCCCTTTTCTCCACACCCTCTCCAGCATTTATTGTTTGTAGATTTTTTGATGATGGCCATTCTGACTGGTGTGAGATGTTATCTCATTGTAGTTTTGATTTGCATTTCTCTAGTGATTAGCGATGTTGAGCATCCTTTCATGTGTTTGTTGGCAATCTGTATATCTTCTTTGGAGAAATGTCTATTTAGGTCTTCTGCCCATTTTTGGATTAGGTTGTTTGTTTTTTCTGATATTGAGCTGCATGAGCTGCTTGTAAATTTTGGAGATTAATCCTTTGTCAGTTGCTTCATTTGCAAATATTTTCTCCCATTCTGAGGGTTGTCTTTTCATCTTGTTTATGGTTTCCTTTGCTGTGCAAAAGCTTTTAACTTTCATTAGGTCCCATTTGTTTATTTTTGTGTTTATTTCCATTTCTCTAGGAGGTGGGTCAAAAAGGATCTTGCTGTGATTTATGTCATAGAGTGTTCTGCCTAAGTTTTCCTCTAAGAGTTTTATAGTGTCTGGCCTTATATTTAGGTCTTTAATCCATTTTGAGTTTATTTTTGTGTATGGTGTTAGGGAGTGTTCTAATTTCATTCTTTTACATGTAGCTGTCCAATTTTCCCAGCACCACTTATGGAAGAGGCTGTCTTTTCTCCACTGTATATTCTTGCCTCCTTTATCAAAGATAAGGTGACCATATGTGCATGGGCTTATCTCTGGGCTTTCTATCCTGTTCCATTGATCTATATTTCTGTTTTTGTGACAATACCATACTGTCTTGATTACTGTAGCTTTGTAGTATAGTCTGAAGTCAGGGAGCCTGATTCCTCCAGTTCCGTTCTTCTTTCTCAAGGTTGCTTTGGCTATTCGGGGTCTTTTGTGTTTCCATACAAATTGTGAAATTTTTTGTTCTAGTTCTGTGAAAAATGCCAGTGGTAGTTTGATAGGGATTGCATTGAATCTTTAGATTGCTTTGGGTAGTAGTCATTTTCACAATGTTGATTCTTCCATTTCAAGAACATGGTATATCTCTCCATCTATTTGTATCATCTTTAATTTCTTTCATCAGTGTCTTATAATTTTCTGCATACAGGTCTTTTGTCTCCTTAGGTAGGTTTATTCCTAGATATTTTATTCTTCTTGTTGCAGCAGTAAATGGGAGTGTTTTCTTAATTTCACTTTCAGATTTTTTATCATTAGTGTATAGGAATGCAAGAGATTTCTGTGCATTAATTTTGTATCCTGCTACTTTACCAAATTCATTGATTAGCTCTAGTAGTTTTCTGGTAGCATCTTTAGGATTCTCTATGCATAGTATCATGTCATCTGCAAACAATGACAGCTTTACTTCCTCTTTTCCGATTTGGATTCCTTTTATTTCTTTTTCTTCTCTGATTGCTGTGGCTAAAACTTCCAAAACTATGTTGAATAATAGTGGTGAGAGTGGGCAACCTTGTCTTGTTCCTGATCTTAGTGGAAATGGTTTCAGTTTTTCACCATTGAAGACGATGTTGGCTGTGGGTTTGTCATATATGACCTTTATTATGTTGAGGAAAGTTCCCTCTATGCCTACTTTCTGGAGGGTTTTTATCATAAATGGGTGTTGAATTTTGTTGAAAGCTTTCTCTGCATCTATTGAGTCTTCTTTACTTTTGAATTTCTTTTTTTTTTTAAGGGGCATTCTATCTTTGACTCATGAATGTAAGTTATTTTCATTATCTTTGTATATTAATTGTGGTGATTTTAGTTCTCTTTTTATATTTTCGTCCATTTCTTGCATGTTCCAGTTTTATTTGATTTATTTTTCATCTCTTTATATATCTTGTTCTTTCTCTTTTGTCTTAGAACCTCCTTTCAAAGGTTAGCTGATTATTGGTTATCTTCCCATATTTAATAGTGAATCAGTTTAAAACTGAGAAGACGTTCTGTATAAACTGGTGGAGCTGGTGAACTGTTCGATCTTTTTATTGATGTTTAAGTGGGAATCAGGCTGTGTCTTTTGGGAGCTTCCAAATATCCATAGGAATTTCTTTCTGAGTCAGGAAATTAGTCCAGTGAAAATGATCCAATATCTTGATATGGGTGAAAGGAAAAAGTAGGGTTAATCTAGTAGCTTCTAGTTTCATTCTATAATATCCAAATATCCACTTTCATCTCTCAATGAGTGAGGGTCATATCTGCCCAGAGTTGGTTTTAGAGATCATCTGTATCAGCCTTTCCAAACAGCAAAACCTCTGTCTTCTGCCTAAGTATGAGAAAGTCATTTGCTGGCCGTGCAGGTAGAGGAATGGAATCAAGGCATCTCACTATGTTTTTTTTAGATTTCAGTCAAATCCTTCTGTTTTCAGCTCCACCAAAACCTTGGCCTTCAGAGATAACTGATGTCTCTAATTCCTGAATCTTTCTGAGAAACGGTATCATAAATTACTTTGTTTTTTGTTGGTTCCTCCTTTGAGGGTATTTAACCAAATGAAGAAAGCTGAAACATAAATCATTTAGGATTTCTCATCTAATTTTCAATGTCACAATTTATGTTGACATCTCTTCAGTTTTATTTTCTTTACTTCTATTCTTATGGGGTTCAGGAAGGAATAAAAACAAATGCAAATATTATATCCATTATACTTAACTGAAAATTCATTCCTTTGTGTATTACTTTAAGTGAAGCACAACAAATTTCAATTATTTTTGAAAAAATTTCCCCAAACATCATTTATTATTGCTTTTGCCCAAAAAACTTTATCTCATTTCCAACAAAATTATTTTGGAGGAAGGTGTATATTTTTTATATCTAAGTTGACAAACTGAATGTAAAAGAAGATATTGAAATGTAATTAATCAATAAAGTGATTCTCAATTCTATCAATTCATTAGAATAAACTGTAAATATAATTTTTTAAAAAAACTTCCAAAAGCTCAAACCAAAATAAATAAATCAGAGTTTTATGATGGTGGTCATTCATCTATTTTTTTAAAGCTTTAAATATTAAATTGAGGGCCTGTGTTCTATAAATATATAATTAGACAAAAGCATTCCAAGGTAAAGTAAGCACCTGCACACATTCCTGGTTTGCTGCTCATGGAGATTTAAAATAGTCTAGAGGGAAGAAGATGACTAATTGTTATCTCATTTGCTTTCATTATATTGATATAACTAATAAAGCTTATCTGTAGAAATCTTGGTATAGAAGTATTATACCACACTTTCACTTAAATATATTTCATATAATTGTAAATGATTACAATATTAACTGAGCATTTTTAAATTGCTGACTCTTCCTGTGAATATTTTTGAAGAAGATTAATAGATAATTATTAATAGATAATTATATTATCTTGAATCATTGCCAAAAGTTTTAATTCAAGTGTTTTTATATACTTGAAATATGTTTGAGATCCTAAACCTCAGATGACAATTCAAGATTAGGAAGGCCTCTGTGGCACTCTTAGGCCATCATGGTTTGGGAGCCAGACATGTTTAATTGATGTTGGCTCATCTTTTATTTAAATTTAAGGCTAAAAGATATTTCAAATTGGCTCTATGCTTTTAAAAATTTAGAGTGTTTTTTTTTTTCTTTTCCTTTCTCTCTCTCTCTGAGTGGGGACCATCTGTTCATCATGGAAAGTCAGAAAATAATATTTGATATGAAATTTGCACTACAAATCTGACACCTAAGTTAAGTGGAGTTTTGAAAACTAATTATCTATAATATATCTAATTCATTTATATTTTAATTTCAATCTATCAATGTCAAATGAAATAAATTATTTCAGTTCCAATTTCAGATGATCTTAACAAGCTTCTGGTTGCTGAACTGGAAACTATGTCATGCTGTGTAGTGATGGTCTCCTGGATTAGCACAGCTGCCAGTATTTCATTCCTATTTATTCTCTTTAAATTACTACATTACACAAGCTCAATACCTTTAATTATGACATTGAAATATTGTCAGAAACAACTTAATAAAAATATATATTACTTGTTTGGAAAAAATCACATATAGCTGAATGAAAAATAAATTCCAAGGTAAAAGAACAGGCCAAGTAATCATATATAAAAATCTGGTAGAAAACCAAACTACTTAAATCAAATGTTTGCCACTCAGTAATTAGAAGTAGGGTTTGTATGGAGAGGAACAGATAGTGGAAGACACTGCATGTATGAAGCATTTGAAGCTCCTTTGCACCTATCTTTAAATTTGATGTTTGAGGGATGGAAGCAGAGCAATTTCAGAAACACCAAGCCGTGAGGCTCAAACACAAAGCCGTGAAATATGTGACCTGCTGTGGAATATCTGAGTTCTAAATACTGGAGAAATTTACAACAGCTCATCCAGTTCATGATATTAGTGCTATTAAGAGTGAAGTCAACATAGGGTTAAGGAAACATGACCATTGGGTAATAACTTTTATGATTCTTTCAATTTAAATAAATATAAATAGGAGTCAAATCCTCAAGCCCTTGAATCTTAACAGGAAACCAATGAGAATAAAAAGAGAAATTGTAAAAACAAAATTAAAACGCAGGCCTATTATCTGATTTGGAATCTCTGGTTGGTTAGCTGAGTAGGAATAGCATCCAAATCTAAGATTCAGTATTGGATCCCCATATCCTTCCCAATCTCCAACAGAGGCAGTTAGCTTCACTCTGTTCTATGACTGCAGAGTGCATCTGTTGCATGAAGAAAGGGCAATTTTTACCTTATTTATCATCATATCTCTAGCAGCTAGGTTGTGTGGATACATGGTGGCTGTCCAATATAATATGCATCAGTGAAAGATTGGATGGTTTAATTAAAGTCCTCAGACAAGAGAGAACACAGTGTGCAAACCCTATAACAACTAACAGGTACTTTGCATAAATAGGGGAGAACTTGCAGCAGAGCAACATCTTTTTCATTCAAGGGACAAACTTGGTGCCACTTGATAAAACAAAAAAATTTATAGTGAAATGTAGTTCAAAGAAGACAAGAGTATATGTAAATTTCCCAATAAAGTTCATCGACATAAAAGAAAAACAGTGCATGGTTCACTTTAAAGAGAGTGTATAATAAATTTATTTGTACCAATATTCACCAGAGAGTAAAATATTGGTATTATAAAGGATAGTTGGGGTTCTTTCCAAAAACTTAACTATCAGTTAAAACCATAGGATATTAACTTAGCAGCCTGGTAAAATACCCAGGACTCTGTAATAGTGTCTTCTACGTTCCTAACTCTTGAGAAAATGAGCTCTTTAGATATTTCATATATTTTCAATATGCTAAACATATAGGATATATTTACAACTTGTTTTTTGGTAAAATAAATTTGTCCCTCAGAGAAAAAGTTTCTTCATATACCAGACTAATTATAATATGTAACATTTAAATTATTATAATTATGGAAGCCAGTAAATGAATTATAACAAATTGAATGTTACCTAGCATGTTTAATTAAAATGCTATAATAAGTGTGGGAGGGGTCCAAGGCGGTGGACCGATCCTGAACTCCCCTCCCCCCATGGACACACTGAATCTGTACCTACATATAGAGCAATTTCTCCTGAAAAAGAACTGAGGGCTAATTGAACAGCTTCGGCACAGCAAACAACAGAGGGATCACAGAAAGACAGGTAACAGATATGGAGATATGGTATTGACTGGAACCCCACCCCCAGCCTCTCAACATGCAGTGGAAAGGGACATCACTGAGGGGCCCCTGCACAGACTCATTTGCACAGAAAACAACAACAACAACAACAGTGGTTTAAAGGGCACCTAGGCTATACATAAAGGAAATCCATTTACTAACCCTAGAGCATCTGCCAAATGGGTGGGAAACTGCTGGAAATCTCTCCAGGGTCAGAGGCACCTAAAAGTGCCATTTTTGCCTACATGATAGCATGGACGGTAACACAATACAGGCACTTTAGATGGCAGCCAAGGCTGTCCCAGTATGCTCCACACCCCTGACCCACACCAGCTATAACTGTCTCCCCAGAGAGGCCCCCATGCACCCACTCCAGCTCCAAACATTCTGCCAAGGCAGCTCTGGCATGGCACTCCTGGGAGTCACTGACGGCACCAGCTCCAGCTGTCCCACCAAGGCGGCCAGTGTGGCATTTCCTGGGGCTCCCCAACCTGCACCTGCTGCAGTTTCATCCATCCAAAAAGTGCAGCAATGGCATGGAGTGTCCCAGGATGCCTTGGCCCGTGCCTACCCCAGCTCCAGCCATCCTGTCAAGGTAGTCCCGAAGCAGTGCATCTCAGGACCCCTAGGCAGCACCTGCTCCAGCTCCTGCCAGTCTGCCAAAACCACCCAGCACATACAGTCTACACAGAGGATGCTCTTACACAAGGCCACACCTTCAAGACCGGGAAAAGTAATTGTTTTGCCTAATTCATAGAAGCACACACAGAAAGTCAAAATGAGGAGGCAGAGGAATACATTTGAATTGAAAGAACAAGAAAAATGCCAGAAAAAAAAAAAACTCTTAATGAATTGGAGATAAGTAATTTACTGAACAAAGAGTTCAAAGTAATAGTAATAAAAATGTTCATCAAACTCAGGAGAAAAATGATCACAATGTTATGAAACTAGAATCAATTACAGGGAGAAAACTGGAAGATATATGAATACATGGAGACTAAACAACATGCTACTAAATAATCAATAGGTCAATGAAGAAATCAAAGAAGAAATAAAGAATACTTAGAAACAAATGAAAATGGAAGCAAAACTTTCCAAAATCTATGCGATACAGCAAAAGCAATTCTAAGAGGAAAGTTCATAGTGATATAGACCTACTTCAAAAAACAAGAAAAAATCCAACTAAACAATGTAACTTTACACCTAAAGGCACTAGCAAAAGAAGAAAAAATGAAGCCCAAAGATAGTAGAAGAATGAAAATAATAAAGATAATAGAGGAAATAAATTATAAATAAATGAAATAGAGATTTAAAAAATAGTAAAGATTAATGAAACTAAGAACTGGTTCTTTGAAAAGATAAACAAAATAGATAAACCTTTAGCCAGACTTATCAAGAAAAAAAGAGAAAAAGGCTAAATATAAATTCAGAAATGAAAGAGGAAATATTACAACGAATATCACAGAAATACAAAGAATCATGGGCTTCCCTGGTGGAGCAGCGGTTGAGAGTCTGCCTGCCGATGCAGGGGACACGGGTTCGAGCCCTGGTCTGGGAAGATCCCACATGCCGCGGAGCAACTGGGCCCGTGAGCCACAACTACTGAGCCTGCGCGTCTGGAGCCTGTGCTCCGCAACAAGAGAGGCCGCGATAGTGAGAGGCCCGCGCACCGCGATGAAGAGTGGCCCCCGCTCACCGCAACTGGAGAAAGCCCTCGCACAGAAACGAAGACCCAACACAGCCATAAATAAATAAATTAATTAATTAATTTTAAAAAAAAGAATCATAAAAGCCTATTATGAACAATTATATGCCAACAAACTAGACACCTTAGAAGAAATGAATAAATTCCTAGAAACATACAATCTTCCAAGACTGAATTAGGAAGAAATAGAAGACTGAACAAATTGATCACTAGTAACGAAATTGAATCAGTAATCAAAAAACTCCCAACAAACAAAAATCTAGGCCCAAAATTCTTCACCTCTGAATTCTACCAAACGTTTAAAGAAAAGTTCACACCTATCCTTCTTGAATTATTTTAAAAAACTGAAGAGGAGAGAACATCTCCAAACTCATTGTACAAGACCAGCATTACCTTGATATGAAAACCAGACAACGACACTACAAAAAAAAAGAAAATTACAAATCAATATCTCTGATGAATATAGATGCAAAAATCCTCAACAAAATATTAGCAAACTAAATTCAACAATATATTAAAAGTATCACACATCATGATCAAGTGGGATTTATTACAGGGATGCAAGGATGGTTCAATGTTCACAAATCAATGAACATGATAATACCACATTAACAAAATGGAGAATAAGAATCATATGATAATCTCAATAGATGCAGAAAAAGCATTTTAAAAAATTCAACATACTTTCATGATAAAAACTCTCAAGAGAGTGAGTATAGAGGGAACATAATAGAGGCCATACATGAAAAACATCTTACTCAAATGTGGAAGGCTGAAAGCATTTCCTCTCAGATCACAAACAAGACAAGAATGCCCATTCTTGCCACCTTTATTCAACAGTGTATAAGTCCTAGTCATAGCAATCAGACAGGAAAAAGAGATAAAAGGCATCCAAAATGGAAAGAAAGGAGTAAAAATGTCACTATTTGCAGATGACATGATACTATATAAAGAAAGCCCTAAAGACTCCACCAAAAAACTTTTAGAACTAATAAGTGAATTCAGGAAAGTTGCAGGATACAAAACTAATATACAGAAATCTGTTGCATTTCTGTACACTACCAACAAACTATCAGAAAGAGAAATTAGGATAGCAATCCCATTTACAATTGCATCAAAAAGAATAAAACCCTGGTGACAAATTTAATTAAGGAGGTGAGAAAGACTTGTACTCTGAAAACTATAAGACGTTCATGAAGAAAAAATCGAAGTCTACAAAAATAAATGGAAGGATATACTATGCTCATGGATTGGAATAATTAATATTGTCAAAAATGTGCGTACTACCTAAAGAAATCTACTGATTTAGTTCAATCCCTGTCAAAATACCCATGACATTTTTAACAGAACTAGAGCAAATAATCTTAAAATTTGCATAGAACCACAAAAGGCCTTGAATAGCCAAAACTATCTTGGAAAAGAGCAGTGCTAGAGGTATCACACTTCCAGATTTCAAAAAATTACTGCAGAACTATAGTAATCAAAACAGCAGGGTACTAGCACAAAAACAGACACATAGATCAATGGAACAGAAAAAGAGCCTAGAAAGAAATCCATAATTTTATGGTCAATTAATCTATGATAAAGGAGGCAAGAATATACAGTGGGGAAAAGAGTGTCTCTTTAATAAATGGTCTTGGGTAAACTGGATAGATACACACCAAAGAATGAAACCAGACCACATTCTTACACTGTATAAAAAATAAACTTAAAATGGGTTAAAGACTTGAAAAAGCTTTGTACAGTGAAAGAAACCATGAACAAAACCAAAACACAACCTGCTGAATCAGAGAAGATATTTGCAAATGATATGCCTGATAAGGGATTAATATCAAAAATATATAAAGAACTCATACAACTCAATAACAAAAAATCTAATTAAAAAATGAGCAGAGGGCCTGAATAGACATTTTTTTCCAAAGAAGACATACACGTGACCAACAGGAACATGAAAAGATGCTCAACATCAATACTCATCATGAAAATGCAAATCAAAACCACAATGAGGTATCAACTAACACACTTCAGAATGGGTATCATCAAAAAACAACAAATAACAAGAATTTGCAAGGATGTAGAAAAAAAGGGAGCCCTTGTGCATTGTTGGGAATGTAAATTGGTGCAGCCACAATGGAAGACAATATAGAGTTTTCTCAAAAAATTAAAAATATAGCTGCCATATGACCCAGCAATTCCATTTCTGGGTATTTACTGAAGAAAAATAAAATACTATTTTGAAAAGATATATGTACCAAAGTGTTCATCACGACATTATTTACAATAGCTAAGATATGGAAGCAACTTAAGTGTCCATCAATAGATGAATAGATAATTGATGAAGATGAATGGTACATATACAATGGAATATTTTTCAGCCATAAAAAAGAATATCTTGCCATTTGTGACAACATGGATGGGCCTAGAGGGTATTATGCTAAGTGAAATAAGTCAGACAGAAAAATAAAAACAACATATGATTTCACTTGTATGTAGAATCCAAAAAACAAAACAAATGGACAAAAAATAACAAAACAGAAACAGACTCATAGATACAGAAAACAATCTGGTGGTTGCCAGAGGGGAGAGGGTAGGGGGATGAGTGAAATAGGGGAAGGGGATTAAGAGGTACAAACTTCCAGTTATGAAATAAATGTCATAGGGATGTAATGTACAGCAAAGGGAATATAGTCAATAATATTGTAATAATTTTGTATGCTGACAGATGGTGACTTATCATGGTGATCATTTCATTAATGTACAGAAATATCAAATCACTATGTGGTAAAAACAAAGCAAAGCAAAACAAAAAGCCATGGAAGAAACCCAACTTGATCACTGTGGGAAGTTCACACGGGGGCAGTATCATGTCCCCTGCATCGGTGGTGCCCACTGGCCTTGTAGATCTAAGTGCTGAGGATAGATGAAGCCAACCCTTCTTTTCACAGCTGTACTGTGTTCTCCAAAGCCACACAGGAATGTCTCACAGTTGCTGTAAATAAGCTGAGGCTGATACTGCTGGACCAAGGAGCACATTTGTGAACCACTGGCTTAGAAAATCCGGAAGCTGGAGGCTCAAAATCTCAGCTCCAAAAGGACATAGCTGTCTTCTCCCCAGATGGGTCTCGGGCACCAATCACATCACCTGGATTCTGCTGAGGCTCAGAGAATATTTTTGAAATGCAAGAATAAACTGACTCCCAGTTTTGTCCACCCTCATCATGGGCCAGGCATTGCAGGTGCTAAGAATGAAGCACATCTGTGTGAAGCAATTAGAGAAATCCAGTTGTGTTCCCACTCCTACATGTAGGGGATGAGGGAGATGAACATAAATTACATAAAATTATTGATTCACATTTTCAATAGTTAAATTCATAGATACAGAAAGTAGAGAGGTGGTTGCCAGGGGATTTGGCCATGAAGGAATGGGGTGTTAGTGTTTAATGGGCACAGAGTTTCTGCTCCAGATCATGATAAAGTTCTGAAGATGGATGGTGGTGATGTTTGCACAACAACATGAAGGTACTTACTGCCACTGAACTGTACATTAAAAATAATTAAGATGGTAAATTTTATGCTGTGTGCATTTTGCCAAAATTTTAAAAATACCCAGTATCTAAATAAAACTACCGAAAAATAAATAAAATGAAATATAGCATTAATTTTAAAAATATAATAATAATAAAGAGCTATTATTTAGTAAGTTTTACATATATATGCAAAGTAACTAAAATGAAGAAAAAACAAGATATGAAGTAGTTCTAGTGAAAAAGGAATTCCTTAACACATCCTTTTTTCTTTGTTTCTAAAATTAAAAAAGAAAAGATAACTAAATGACCACCATAAAGAATGAAATTGTGTTATAATTAATTTGCAAATCATAGTCAAATAAACTGTATCTAGGCACAGAAATTAAAGGATATAGTGGTAAGTTATATTAGGGCACACTAAAAATGATTTAAACATTCTGGTGATAACTGCTAGAAGTTAAAATTGTGACAAGAGCAGGATTATAGGATAAGAAATGGAATTTGTTTTTTTTTCTAATTTTGAAATGGAAATTGATTTTTCTTCTAAGCTTCAATATATCAAATATTAACATTTTTCAAATTTTATTCCTCACATCCACCCCCTGACATTTTTAACAGAGGTCCAAAAAAAAAATACTCTTAATTGCACAAAATTTTACTTTAAATCATCGTACTGTATAAAAATTTGACTTCTTTCTGCTTAAAGGAAATCTCGTGAATGGTGCTTAACCATATGAATAATAAGAAACTAAATAACTTTTTCTTTCCTTATTCCATTTAAAAAGTATACTACTGGCAGAAAAATAGCAGATTGAATACTCAAGTCATCATTACATAAGAAAAGCAAGATTAATAGTTTTTTTATGTCAATGACATTATAATACTTTTTCATTAAATATTGTATATTATTAGACTTCTGCAATGTAAACACTGAAACTCAATTTAAAACCACATTTATATATGTCCAATTTCCTTGGTTAGGATCTTAGCTTTAAATATATTTTTTGAAGAGTTCATGACAATCCAGAAGCTTATGAATCATAAGTTTCTAATTTAAATATCAAATGGGTATGTTGACAAGATGGTATTTCACATCAATAATTTTAGTATCCTCTCTTACATGACTAGCAAAATACAGTACTTAACGTTTAATCATTGATGTTTCAAAAAACTAAAGTTGCACTGTTAAAAAATTTAAATGGTAATTCATCTCCTTCATCTTCTATAAAAAACTAATGAGAATTACTTTTGGGGGAAATAATGTAATGGCTGCAGGTTTTACATTATTGTTATTTTTTAATTTGAAAAATCAGGATTAATTGTATTTAATTTGTAACACTCTCTAGCAATGCATGATTTTCCTATTTGGCTTTTCTCTCAAAATATCAACCAGTTTTTAATTAATTCTTTACAGTAATGGGAACTTAACTTGCTCTGAATCAACCTTATTTCTTTTTTGACAGTTCGGTTTGTAGATGGTTCTAGTTTATTGTATGATGTGTTATTTTATTTCTGAGCCAAAATGCATACAATGTTACACAAAACACAGTGCCAGAAAATTCTACTTTCCTAACAAATATTCTCATATTATTGAGGTGGTCTTAGATCACATTCAACTTTCAAACAGCCTCATTAGTATTTAGTCATTCTAAATTTACAGTTCAACCTGAATTTCTCAGTTGAAGAAATCTGCTAAAATGAAGTTCATTTCCTAAAAAAAAATTGTGCTTTGATTATTTTGACTTTTATTCAACTTAAAGTTTTAAAGCCAACATAGACTGGAGATACTGATATTTATTCCAACTGAACATATTTATGTTATTTTATGTTTAGATTATTTTGTGATTTAACATCCTTTTTTTTTCCAACTCTGCAGATCTGCTAGCAGAATTTGTTTGAACTTTTAAAACATTCAGTTCAATTTAAGTATTATTTCAAACTAAAATATCATAACTATTCATTTTTGGAGAGAATGTGTAGATATATTAACCATGAATTGTAGTATATACAAGTAGAACTTGTTGCTAAGTAACAAATGCCTATTATCAGGGAAATGATATTACATCTTACTGAACACAGACAGAGCCAGGAAATGATCTCTGAGGAAAAGGATCAGTCACAAGTCTATCGCAAACCTCAGATGGTACAGGAAAAGTAATGGTCTAGGTTTTCTGGCTTAATAGGTTTCAGTCCCTATCTTCTGGAAAACATGCATTTCAACTTTATCAACTCTGAATCACCATAGCACTTTAAAAGATTAAATATTATGGGGTCTATAGAATAGTAATTTAGAAATAAAATATTCCCTTTGCAGGTGCACCTTGTCAAGTTACTAATATTTAGTTGAGCTCTTATAGTCCACAGAAAAGCTTTCTGGGAAAATGAAGTCTGCAATTGTGGTAGTCACCTTAAGCCATGCTTTGGATAATCGTCAGAGGCATTGCCAGTTTTCCGCTGGATCAGATATGATAACTGGTGCTTATATATATGTACCATTAAACATACAATGAGTAACAAAGAAATGTTGTCTCTTTTTCATAAGAATTATGAAATGTTCTTTTTAATATTATCCCTGCCCATGTATAAGTATGAATCTTATATAAATAAGAAATGATACCCTAGTCTAATTCCTCATATCTTTTACTCCATTAATTCATCAATTCAACAGCTACTTATCTAATGCCAAATGTTTACTCTTCCTGAGGCACAGTTTTGAACATGAGGGGTCACCACTGTATAGGCCAAAAACCCAATAATTATTATTCTTAATATTGAAATGGCAGAAATGTTTTCTTGAAAATCATATCAAGGCAAATATACAACTATTATCACTTCCAATGACATCATAGTGGAATTTCTAGCCAGTAAAAAAAAAATGCCTGAAAAATATATAAAATGATAGATATTAAGATGGAAAAGAATAAACAAAACCTGCATTACTCCAATCAAATTAATACTTCAGAAAACTTTCAACTTATCTCAGATATTTATTATAATTAATGGCAGAACCTACTGATAATGTTTGCTATAAGTTCAAAGCACTAAAAAATAAATTAAATTTAATATAGCACCAATAAACAGTTCAGACCATAGGCTCTCTTGTCACTGAGGTCAGACCAGCGCAGGTCCCGTGCACCACCATAAAGGTTCGCAGTCACAGACATCAAGCTAGAGCAGCCTGGAAAATGAACTCTTCAGGAAACAATGAAAATTTTGAGGGCAGTAACTCCAGACCTTTCTTTTATGTGCACCCTATGGCCCAGCAGCCTCTCCTGGGTCCCTGGTACCGGAATCCTGCCTATAATCCAATCTGTGTTCCTGGGGCAGGTTTCACAAGTGGAAGTCTGTATTTTCCATATCCAGTGGTGCTCAATGAGCATCCTGTCTTCCTCGTCCCTCAGTCCCCATTGGCCACAATTCTCAACCAAAGACCCATGATTCCTATGTTTTATAACATGGCACAATTCCGACAACATGGTGGCTATCGGAAAGAAATGAAAATGAAAGACACCGAAACAGAAACTGAACCTCAACAGGCTGAAAACTTGAATGAAAAACAAGATGTGCACTCAGAAAGTGACAGCCGTGACCTAGGAAGGGTGACCAGTATCCCTGCTAATACATTCTCCCCTGAGAATGTGGGTGAAAAGAAAGAGCTAGACAGCATTAGCTACTTGAGGGAGGTATTCCCTTCCCTACCTGGTTAGCTCAGATCAACAAAGTTGATGAGGCCGCCCAGGGTGACATGGGTCAGTGCTATGACGCACAATCTGGGAAATCCCCTGAGCCCTCATTAGAAAGCAGTATAAAGGGACCACTTGCCCATGGTGGAAGTATAGGGACCTCTTTGAATTTGATGATGATGATTACGAAAACCTCTATGAGGGGTATGATACCTCCCTTACAATGCCCCCTGCTTCCCCCCTGCCGAACAAAGTAACTGAGGGCATGCAACTGGAGGAATATCCCTAGCAAATGCCTTCCGGAGGTGACTCTTATAGCCTTCATGAGGGGCGTCATTATTCCTCCCTGCCCCCAACCCTATACAAAGTAGATGAGGGCATGCAGTGCGACATGAGAAATGGAGCAGAGCAGCTGGAGAGTAGGAACCAGGATGAAAATGAAGATGAATATGAAGGTGGGGTAGAGAACAAATGTCTATGAGTGGCACGGTTCCTCCCCTACCTGGTTGACCCAGTTCAACAAAGTGGATGAGGGTATCCAGTGCAACATGAGAAATGGAGCAGAGCAGATGGGGAGTAGGAACCAGGATGAAGATGAAGATGAAGGTGAGATAGAGAATAACTGTGAGGGGCACCTGTCCTCCCCTACCTGGTTGGCCCAGTTTACCAAAGTAGATGAGGGCATCCAGTGTGACATGAGTTGGTATGAAGCACAAGTAGAGAAATCCCCCCAGAAAATGCCCTCCAGAGGTGAATGGACCTCACCAGACTGCAAAACCAAGGGGTCATGGAAAAAGCCAGTCACAAATAGGAAATTAAGTGCAGACAAAGATGAAGTGATCGTGAATGATGAGATTGGGAGGTGTGTAATGAGAACTTGAAAAGGTGTGCAAAGATTAAAAAGACTGTGAAAGGCAGGAAGCTGAAAGACCTGAGCAGCTTCTCAAATGTTAAGACAGTCTGTTTGTTGAAGAAAAGTGCTGCCTTGACCATTGTACTTCCTGAGGATTCAGAAGACTCTGAGTTGGAAGAGGAAGTTGAAGTGGATGAGGTAGAATGCCTCCTTGAAGAAGTGAGACCACAGGGCCCTCTGATATCTTCCAAAGAAAGGTCTTATCAGAAGGCTGGCAGCATAATCAGGATGCCACTTGAGTGCTTTGTTCCTCCCCAACTTGTCTGGCCCACCAGAAATAAGTACAAGTTATTACAAGCTCGTGGTGAATATGAGCGCGTCCCTGTGGCTTGCCAGTTGAAACGACAGGATGACTGTGAAAGCACTCGTGGCCGGCTCCGAAGCAAGCAAGCCATGGCCAAGCTGGAGGGACTGCAGTGCAGGAGAGCCTCTCAAAAATCATTGGAAAGCCTCTGACCTCTTCCGTCAAGGGCAAGAGCACTCCTCTCCAGCCAGACGTCCACCGGTAGATGCTCAGCAGAGTGTGCATTGAGGGGCCTTGGAAAGATCTGACTCACCCATCAACATCCTTCGAGGATGTCACCATTGAGTGACTTTGGATCCTGGAGGTTTTACCATTGAGAGTGTTGAATATTACCTGAAAATAGTGACGGTGGAGAAATCCTCCATCCTTTCATGTCCTGGAAAATAGCTTATAACAAAAAAAACCACCCTTTCCCAGATGATAAGGATACCCCTTTGTCTATCTATGACAAGGGTAGACACCGGCACTACAAATTCCCATTCCTTGCCTCATAAATGATTAGCTGAACTGTTTCATCCCCACTGATCAATTGGACAAAATGCTTGTTATCCAAACTCTGGTTAAGCTTCTTTCCTTCCTCCAGGCCTCTGAATTTTGTCCCACTCTCAGCCTGAGCCAGCATACAGCCTTTCCTGAGAATTGGCTGCACTAAGGGTAAAATATTCTCTGATCTGCTATCCAATCATGTCACCCTTTCATCCCACTTCCCCATATGCAGTTCTTTCTAGCCTTGTTTACCTCTCTCAATAAAAGAAAACCACTTTCTGCCCAACTCTTTACACACTTGCATTCTCCCTATGGCAATAGTTTCTTTCCACCCTTCCAATAATCCTTTCAAATAAAGTCTCTCCTTACTAAGAATAAATAAATAAATAAATAGAGTTCAAAACCATAAATTTAAAAATATAACTTCACATTCATATAAAAATTCAAGTACATAAAAATAAAGCTACTATAATGTGTACAGGACCTTTATAGAGAAAATATAGCATTATTAAAGGTTACAATAATGTCTAAATGTATTTTCTGATAAATTATGGTCATGACTAGACAGAGTTAATATTGTAATGATAGCAATCATTCCCAAATTTATATGTAAAATTACTGAAATTTGAATTAGTACCTCAAACAGTTTTTACAAAGACATTAACGTTAATACTTTTGTGAAAGAGGAAATGGGCATAATGAACCAAAGTATTCCTGAATAAGAAACACAACATGAGGACCTATCATGAGAAGAATATTTGATATACCTATCAAATATCAAGACATTATAAAACTGTTAAGAAGAGAGTGTGTCAAGCACACACATGTCCTTATATACAAACAAAAGGACAGACAACCCAACAGAAAAAAATAGGCAAGAAACTAGAACAGAGACTTCACAAAAGAGGATATCCAAATGGCCAATAAATTTATTTGAAAAGCGTTCAACTTCACTAGTCATCAGGGAAAAATAAATTTTAAAACACAATATACTACTATACCCTCACCAGAATTGTTAAATTTAAAAGATAGAGAATACCTCATATTGGTAAGGAAGTGAGGGAACTGGAACTCTCATACACTGTTGGTGGGATTGCAAATCAAGCCAACTATTTTGGAAAACTTTTTGGAACTATCAACAAAAGCTGGATGTGTTCATACCCCCATGGCTCACCACTTTAATTCTTAAGAATATACAGAACAAAAATACGTGCTCCTGGACACCAAGACATGCAAAAGAATATTTTCATAGCCCAAAACTAAAAACAATCTAAATTTCTATTGACACAATGGATTGGATACACAAATTGAGTATATACAGTTATACAATGCAATACTAGCAATGAAAATGAGTGAATTACAAGGTATTCAAAATACCTTGGATGAATCTCACAAACATAATATGTACAAAATAAGTCAGACACCAGGATAAACACAGTCTAATTCCAATTATATAAAATTCAGAAACAGTCAAAACAAACATCTGGTATTAGAAGTCAAGGATATTGGTTACCTTTGAGCAGAAGGGAAGAGTAGCGATTAGAAAAGGAAAAATCTAATAATGTTTCATTTCTTGAGCTGGATTGTGGTTACATGGCTATGTTCTCTTTGTGATCATTCAACAAGACGAACAAAATTTGTGCACTTTTCTAAATGTTACATATCAATTAAAATTTTTTAATGCAAAAAAAAAGAGAGTGTGGTATTAGGGTAGGGATAAAAAAAATCAGCCATTGGAAGAGGCTGTAGATCCTAGAAATAAACCTATGACACCCTAGACACATGGAAGGTGGCTTTGAAGATTTCTGAATAAGAAAGGACTATCCTAGAAATAGTGGTAGTAAAATAGGTTATTCTTATGGAAGGGAAAGGAAAAGAGAATGAAATCACCCCTCATACTCTACACAGATATTAATTACTAATAGATTAAATATTTAAATGTTATTTGTAAACTATATAAACTTTGACTATGGTAGAAATTCCATTTGTCTTGGGTTATGATAGGATTTCTTAAGAAACAGAAAGTATACAAATCAGAATAATAATTAATGAATTTTACCACATAAAAGGGAAGAGATTTTGTTTGTGAAAAGAAATAAACAGGAGTTAGTCGAGTTGAAGCTGGAAATGTTGCAATGTATCTAAGTTATAAAGGGTTATTAGAATATATATATTGGTTTTGAATATAAGAAAATATTTTAGAAAATTAAAACAAACTTTAAAATGTGATGAATTTCAGAAAAGAGGACCACAAATGGTGACAAACGTATAAAAATGTATTAAATCTAAGTAGTGAGCAGAAGTATGAGAATTAAGAGAAGAATGAAGTACTACTTTAGAAACATTAGATTTGTCCAAAATTAACAAGTTTTAAAATACAAGGTAACAGAAACGATGTGAAAAATCTACATACCACTGATGGAAGTCTAAATTCGACAACATTTTATGAAACCACTCGGCATCATCTAAAATTGGAGATGAACCACAAATTTTACTTAAATGACTCTCCCTTGAAGAAACCCACGCATATATGATTTAGGAAACATATTCACTGTAGAATCTTTTTTAAATGAAAATTCTTTCAAACAAGTCAAATGTATATCAATACATTGTGACCTATTAACAAAATGACATATAACACAGCAATGGAAGTGAATGAACTGCAGGGACACCAATGACATGGCTGAATCCCTGAAATACCATGTTTAAAAACCATATTTTAAAATGTTATTAATGTGTTATATTTCATAGAGCTGAAAAACCAGCAAAACTAGTTATACACAATTTAAAGCATAATATTTTAAAATACATAAAAGTACTTTATGCAAAGGAATATTTTTTGGAAAATATCTCCCATCTGAAAACAACTAGTAAAGATTTGAAGACATGACCACTGCTTCAAATGTGAAAACAGTGAGTGAAAAACTCCAAGAAACATGAAGAATCAAGGCAACATGTCATCACCAAAAGATAACAATAATCCACCAAACTCAAAGATACAAAATTTTGTGATTTAGCTGAAAAATATTTCAAAATAGCTGGTTTGAAGAAACTACACAACACAAAAAGACTACACAACACAAAAAGACAACACAAAAAGACAATTCAGGGGCTTCCCTGGTGACGCAGTGGTTGAGAATCTGCCTGCTAATGCAGGGGACACGGGTTCGAGCCCTGGTCTGGGAAGATCCCACATGCCACGGAGCAACTGGGCCCATGAGCCACAATTACTGAGCCTGCGTGTCTGGAGCCTGTTCTCCGCAACAAGAGAGGCTGCGATAGTGAGAGGCCCGCACACCGTGATGAAGAGTGGCCCCCACTTGCCACATCTAGAGAAAGTCCTCGCACAGAAACGAAGACCCAACGCAGCCAAAAATAAATAAATTAATTAATTAATTAAAAAAAAAAAAGACAATTCAGGAAAACAATACACAAAATAAGAAATTTAACAAAGATATAGAAATCATTAAAAAGTATCAAGCAGAAATTCTGGAGCTGAAGAATTCAGTGAATGAAATGAAAAATCCCAGCAAAATAGAGCAAACAGAAGGTAGACAAAGTAATCTGGAGATAAGAAGTTAGAAACAACCCAATCAAAGGAAAAAAATTTAAAAAGAATGAAAAAGAGTGAAGAGAACCTATGTGATCTATGGGACACCATCAAACATACAAATATTAGAATAACTGGAGTTTCAGAAGGAGAAACGTGGCAGGGGGCAGAAATTTCATTTAAAGAAATAATAGCTGAGAACTTCCCAAACCTGGGGAGAGATTTGGACATCAAGTTTACGAAGCTAATACTTCACCTAATTAACTCAATGCAAAAACAACTTCTTCAAGACACAATATAATGAAATGCTCAAAAATAAAAAACAAAGAATCCTAAAAGCAAAAGAGAAAAAAAGATTGTAACCTGCAAAGAAACTCCCAATAAATTATCAGTGGATTTCTCAGCAAAAACCTTCAGACCAGGAGAGAGTGGAATGATATATTCAAAGTTTTAAAAGAAAAAAAAAAATTGCCAACCAAGAATAAAATATTCAGCAAAGTTATTCTTCAGATATGAAAGAAATACAAACTATCCAGATAAGCATTTCAGCTTTTCAAACAGAATGAAAAGATGCTATTTAGTAACATGAAAACATAGGAAAATATACAGCATACTGGTAAAGGTTAATACACAGTCAGATTTAGAAAACTCTAATTCTGTAACATGGAGTGTTAGGCACTTAACTATAATATAAAAGTTAAAGAGTATAACTATAGCTACCATAATTTGTCAATAAATATACAATATAAAGGGAGATAAATTGTAACATCAAAATTTTTTTTAAAAGTGGGAGGAAAATCTTCAAGCTTTTCTATGCAATTGAAATTAAGTTACTATCAGTGTAAAATGAACTATTTTATCAGTACAATGTATTATGTATGTAAGCCTTATGATAACCACAAAGCAAATACCTATAGTAGATTCACAAAAGATAAAGAAAGAAGAAACATAGCATACCATCTGGAAAATCACCAACTTACAAAGGTAGGCAGAAACAGAGGGGAAAATAAAGAAGAGAACTACAAAACAGCCAGAAAATATTAATGAAGGCAGTATTAAGTCCCTGCAGGTCAATAATATCTCTAAATATAATGGATTAAATTATCTAATCAAAAAGCACAGAGTGGCTGGCTGGTTTTTGTTTTTTTTTTAATTATATGCTGCCTAAAAAGAGACTCATGCCAGCTTTAAGGACACACATAGACTTTATGTGAAGGGATATAAAGATATTCCAAGCAAATGATAACCAAAAGAAAGCAGAAGTAGCTGTACTCCTATTAGAAAAAAGTAGACTTAAAAAAAGTAAACTCAAAATGGATTAAAGACTTTACTATAAGAAAACAGAGGGAAGAAGATCCTTTTATACATTGGTCTTGGCAATGATTTTTTGGAGATGATATTCAAAGCAAAAGCAACAAAAGCAAAAATCAAGTGGGACTACGTCAAACTAAAAAGCTTCTGCATAATAAAGCAATCAACAAAATGAAAAGACAACCTACGAAGTGAGAGAAAATATTTGCAAACCATATATCTGATAAGGGGTTAACATGTAAAATATAAAAAAAACTCATATAACTCAATCACAAGAAAACCAAAACTGTGATTAAAAAATGGGGAGAGGAAGGCACTGAATATATATTTTTTCAAAGATGTACAAATGGCCAACAGGTACATAAAAAGATGCCCCAAATCACTAACTATCAGGGAAATGCAAACAAAAACCACAATGAAATATCAACTCATGTTTGTTAGAATGGCTATCATCAGGAAGACAAAAGTGCTGGTGAGGATGTGGAGAAAAGGGAACACTTGTACACTGTTGGTGGGAATGGAAGTTGGTTCAATCACTATAGAAAATGGTACAAATGTTTCTCAAAAATTAAAAATGTAAATACCATGTGATCCAGCCTAGTGACTAGTCAATATTATTGTATTATATACTTCAAATTTGTTAAGAAACTAGATCTTATATGTTCTCTCTACAAATTAGAAATAATAATTATGTGGCATGACAGAGGTGTTACCTAAAACTTTGGTAGTAATCATATTACAATATATAAGAGTATCAAATCACTTTGTACACATTAAATTTATACAGTGTTATGTGTTGGTTATATCTCAATAAAGTAATTTTTAAAATATAACTTGAGTCACAAGTGAAGTTTAAAATTTTCCAGTAGCTTTATTAAAAATGTAATAAGAAACAGATAAATTAAGTATGATACTATGTTTTATTTAACCCAGTTTATCCAAAATATTATCATTGTAACATACAATCAATATTAAAAACATATTGATAAAAAAGAGAAGTCCTCCACCATAGGAATAGCACACAATAGAAATTTCATGAAAGTAAGAAAAGAGAGAGGGAGAATGTCTGAACCAGGCTTCAGGCACCAATCCGCACTGCCTCCAAAAAAAAAAAACCCCAAACCAAAACACCACATAAATTATGAAGAATGTGAATCAAAATATGCAAAGCTAATTTACTGGGATCCCTTAAAATAATATGAATCTTTCCTCTTATGTGTATGGATGCCATCCTGAATTCTCTGAGTTCCCTGAAAAATTCAAATCTTTAGCTTTGCTTATTTAGGATTCATCATTGTGTAGAACCATTCAATAATTCAATACTATAATGTTACATTATCATAGATGTGAAAATAGAAAAATGGCATACAGTTCCCTTTCTACTTCTTTAAAAAATTTTCCCCACGTGATATTCTTTCCTCTAGTGAACTTTACTGTATGTGTACATTCTTGTTCACATTCAGGAATTTACATACAGTTTCTTTCAGTTAGCATTTTCTAAGGATCTCATCTATGCAGGACAATAGCATATAAAGTGAAATAAAATACAGTCCCTGTTTTGCCAAAGCTTACTGTTTAATCTTATTATACATGTACAGTAAATTGTATACATTTTCATGAGTACAGAAAGTATATTATGGTCTTTGAGACTAAAAGATAAATAGTTCTCCTTGTGGAAAAGATAAGATATCTCCAAGCAGGTTTAATTGAAAGGAAACTTTAAAGATGAATAGTCATTGCTAGCAGACAAGGAGATTAATTTTTCTCTATTACCAATGGCTGCTATGAATCTGACTGACATGGCAAACCAGAGTCAGCTCTGTATATTTTTATCTCTTTACCAATAGAATTGGTTAATGCCTGCTCTCACCTAGATAACTAATAAGCCATTGTGACAGCATTTTAGTAATTTTACCTTAAATTTCCTTAAATCCAAAATCTGAGTAACACACTTTACCTGGGTAATATTAGAAAAATATTGGAAGCTAATACAGTCATGTTATTATAGATGTCTATTCCATTAATCATTTTAGCTATTAAGATCTGAAGTTTTATTGAAAATGATCATTATACTGGTGTGCATATGTGCATGTATCTCTTCTTCTCTGTCTAAAACTTTTCTTAACTCCTTAGAGAAGTATGAACACTTACACAATTATTCAAATTTGTTAATTTTTGCTTTAATAATGTACTATGAATTTTAAAGTTTATTAAAGTATGACATTTTTGGAGTAATTAAAACTTCAAAAATGTCATATTATATATTTACTAGAAGTATATAACCTATAATATTCTTTTAAAATTAACATATATGTATAGGTATATGTCACTAATATCTTCCTTATTATTCTGTTTCAAAGTATAATTAATCATGATAATGAAAGTCAAATACGGTCTTATCTTTACAAACTTTGACCTAACTTCTCAACTATATGTCATTTACATCTTTGAGAAATTGTATTATTGTTATTCGGCAAATATATACTCCCCTATAACTCTGTTGGGACAGGAGAGAGTACCCTGGCCCACTAACTTTTAGCTAATGAAATGTTAGCCAGTTGGTACAAGCAGACTGATTAAACGTACCTGTATGAACTAACAAGCCCCCTGTGCATTTGTGATCCTCCGTGAGAAGAATATATTCTAGTTAGTCTGATTCTGATCTGAGGGGAATTTGGAGATAAGAATCTTAGATGCAGATGAGAATCCAACTCATAATTTGGACGTACAGCTTAAAGGAAAGCTGTTCCATCTGACCTGCATACTAGAGAATGAAAAAAAAATGTGTGTGTGCATATATATATATATATATCTCCTTGCTATTTTAACTTACTGGATTTTGCGCTAGTCTATTATACAGCATTATCACGGCAACAGATGATTAATACTAGGTCTTATTTTTTAACCAAATTATATATTACCAATTTCCTCTCATCTTTAACTCTGGTAGACAGGAAACATAATTGATAGTTCTGATCTAGAGGAAAGTATATAGTAGACACATCTAGAACTTGGAGTGTCTAGAGCCTGACAATGCTATCTCCTCTTCTCTCCTAACATCTTTTTTTTCTCTTAATTTTCTTATCTCGGGAGTTAATCCACCTAATCCGTTGCTACTTCCCTACTGGTATCAATTTTTAGGGATGATGGAACTCGCTTTCTAAAGAAAAACAAAAACAAAAACTACTTCTCTATTTTACATGTAGCAAGACACTTTTTATTCTCTTATTGTGTTCTTCAGGGCAGTAGAAAATTCACATAGTATATCTGATAGGGGTTTATTTTACTATTGTGTGTGTGTGCGTGTGTCATGTGTGTGATATGCAATAAAACTGTAGTGTAAAGTTTAAACTAACTACTCTTCTATTCAACATCATTGGCTAGAAATTGGGTATTGTCAATAATCTTTTTTTTTTTTTTTTCTTTTAATGTCAATAATCTTCACATCTCACCATATTACATCCTTCTACCTCCTCCTAGAATTAAACACTAATGCAGATTTTGGGTATATCGTATCTTAATCTTTAACCTTTTATAATATCCTTGCATATGTATGTACCATGACAATTATTTTAATATTTTTAAACTTTATCTTAATGAAATCATACTTCATGTATTTTTTGGTGACCTCATTCTTTTTCTCTATGTTAGTTTTGTGAAATACATCCATGTTGATGTTTGTAGCTAAAGATTTTCTATTGTTATAAAATATTCTATGAAATAATTGATCAACTATTAACTTGTTTCCAGTTTGGAACTATTAAAAAACAATGGTACTTTGAACATGCTTGCATATTTTTGTTGGTGTGGTGACCAACAATTTTTTTCTAAGGATTGATATGTCAAAGCCATGTAGATCTTAAAATTTACTATATGGCAATGAGCTGTTTGCCAAAGTGGATGTATCAATGATAAATTTACCTACAGTGTTTCAAATTCCTCTATATATTTGCCAACATTAATATTGTCAGACATTTTAATTTTTCTAAATACTTTAGATGTGTAATAGTATCTTCATGGTGGAAATTGGAATTTGACTGATTAACAAAGATTTTGAGTATATTTTCATGTTATACTATTTTGATTTCCACTTTTGTGAATGGCCTGTCAAGTAGATTACAGTCCCCTGTTTCTTTTTTCATATAAATTTATTAATATATACTTTACATTCAATAAGAAGCATTCATTTTAAGTGTGCTGTTGGATAAACTATGATAAATGTACATATCAGCAAAACCATTAGTATGGTAAAGATACAGAATATTTCCATTGCCCCCAAAAAATTTGTTCTGTCCCTCTGCAGCCAATCAATCCCCTACCCCAGCCTCAGGCAATCACTGGTAATATTTCTATCAAAATCACATTACTTTGCTTGTTCACATTTGTATTCTTTCTTATCTGGATTCTTTGTCTTAGTAAAATGCTTTGAGATCCATGTTGTTGTATGTATCAGTGGTTTGTTCCTTTTTCTGGCTGAATATTATTCCATTTTATGGATGTATCACAATTTGTTTATCCATTCAAATGTTAACATATATTTGAGTTGTTTCCAGATTTGGGCTATAATGAATAAAGCTGATATGAACATTTTTATAAAAATCTTTTTAAGAACATACGTTTTCATTTATTTTACATAAATACCTAATAGTTGAAATGATGAGTTATAAGGTAATTTTTATGTTTAATTTTTAAAGAGACTACAATATTTTCCAAAATGTGTGTAGTATTTTATATTCCTACTAGTAATAAATGGGTTCTAGTTCTCTTATATCTTCACCACCACTCAGTATTACCAGTGTTTTCTAATTTTAGCCATTCTAGTGGGCATATAGTCCACTATATAATCTCACTGTAGTATTAATATGAATTTTCTTGATGAATAGTTATAATAGGTAATTTTTAATGAGCTTATATATAGTTATATATATCACTTATATATTTTAATTATATATAACATAAAAAAGTATACATATATATGTACTATAAAATATATATATATATATATGATACACACACACATATACAGCCAATTCTCATTATTCAAAAATTGATATTTGTGAAATCTCCTACTAGGTAAAATTTATTTGTAACCCCAAAATCAATCAATCACAGTCATGTGAAGAGCTGTGAAAAATTTTAATCTCGCAACATGCATGTTCCTTGCTGAAGGCAAACAAAACAATATTCTGCTTACTTGTTTCATTTCTCATGCTGTAAACAGTGTGGTGTCCATTACACAATCTATTTAGTGCTATGATTTTTTTCGTTTTTATGCTGTTTGATGATTTTGCTGTTTAAAATTCCACCAGCTGTAGTGCTGAAGTGCTGTCCTGTGTTACTAATTGCAAGAAGGCTGTGATATACCTTACAGAGAAAATACTTGTTGGGTAAGCTTCATTCATGCATGAATTCAAGTGCTGTTGGCTGCGAATTTAATGTGAGTGAAGGAACAATATATATTGAGTAGGCATCTTTAAACAGAAACACACATAAAACAAGGTTATTTATTAATTCAGTTGATGAAACAGTTGTGATTAAAGGCTCACAGGAAACTAACTCTGTATTTCCAGTAAGAGCAATCATTCAATATTTTCTATTTCAACATTTCTGGAGATTTTACAGACCATAACTATCACAATAGTGAAAATAAATTCTGTATTATGTGTGTGTGTGAACACACACACATGTGTGGGTATTCTTAGTGATATGCCTATTCAAATATTTTGTTCAAATTTAAACTAGATAGTGTTTCTTCATATTTTAAAATTCTATATGTATTTTAAGTACTAAACTGCTGTCAGATATAGGTATTGTGGATATTTTTACCCAGCCTATGACTTTCCTTTTATTTTCATAACAATGATTATTGAAAAGCAAAATATTCCAATTTTGATGGTGCTCAGCTCATTTTTTTGGTCTCTTATAATTTTTGATTTTTGTGTTCTGATATGAAAATTTGTGCCTATCACCAGTTTATTTTTTAATTTAACAAGTAAAAGTGATAATATGCATTAGAAAATGTTTTTAATTGACTTATGATGGTATGTTTATTGTGATATAGCTGAATCAGTTCTTAGAGGAACTATCATAGACCTATATATTAGACAAAAAAAAAAAATCTGAAATATCAATGCTTTAATCTTTCATCTTAAGAGATTAAGGGAAAGAGCAGGAAATTACCTGAAGAAAAAAGAGGATAAAAATAATAAGCATAAAAACAGAGACCCATGAAATAGTAAATAAGCATACAATAGAAAAAGTGTCAGGCATAAAATCATATCTTTCAAAAGGTAAATTAAATGGATAATCCTCTGCCATGTTTGATCAAGGAAAAAAGAAAAGTATAACTCAACAGTATCAAGAAGGAAATAGGGACATAACTAGAGTTTATATAAACATTAAAAACAATAATAGAACCATATAAAATTTTTATGCCAATGAAATTAAAAATATAGATGAATTTGAAAAAAGTTTAAAACACAAAATTTTCTAAATTAGATAAAAATAAATTAAATAAATTGAAAATAATGCAAGTTCTTTCTTTGCAAAATGTAATGTTCTAAGGATATTTATTGTGTTTTTAAGATAGCCTATATCCTCAATGATATTTGCCTGTCTATGCTGTAAGCTATTGAGACAATCGTGTTAAACTTACTGGGTTTTTTTTAGTCATATTAATTAGCCTTTCCAATGTACTTACTGGGTCCTTTGCTCTTTCTTTGCATTCTGCTAAAAGTACTATTCTTTTTTTTTTTTTTCTAATTAGGGTATAGTTGCCTTACAATGTTGTGTTAGTTTCTACTGTACAGCAAAGTGAATCAGCTATATGTATATATATATATCCCCTCTTTTTTGGATTTCCTTCCCATTTAGGTCACCACAGAGCATTAAGTAGAGTTCCCTGTGCTATACAGCTGGTTCTCATTAGTTATCTATTTTATACTTAGTAGTGTATATATTTCAATCCCAATCTCCCAATTCACCCCACCCCCCCTTTCCCTCCTTGGTGTCCATATGTTTGTTCTCTACATCTGTGTCTCTATTTCTGCTCTGCAAATAGGTTCATCTGTACCATTTTTCTAGATTCCACATATACGCATTAATACATGATATTTGTTTTTCTCTTTCTGACTTACTTCACTCTGTATGACAGTCTCTAGGTCCATCCACATCTCTACAAATGACCCAATTTCGTTCATTTTTATGGCTGAGTAATATTCCATTGTATATATATGTACCACATCTTCTTTATCCATTCCTCTGTCAATGGACATTTAGGTTGCTTCCATGTCCTGGCTATTGTAAATAGTGCTGCAATGAACATTGGGGTGCATGTGTCTTTTTGAATTATGGTTTTCTCAGGGTATATGCCAAGTAGTGGGATGGCTAGGTCATATGGTAGTTCTATTTTAGTTTTTTAAGGAACCTCCATACTGTTCTCCTTGGTGTCTGTATCTAAAACTGTTTTTGATATTTCTTTTAGGGTAGATTTTGTAGCAACACATTCTCTGTTTTTGTCTGAAATCATTATTTCATACTGTTTTTGAGTTTGTTTCCTCTGAGAACAGAACTCTAGTTTACTAGTTTTCTTTCAACACTTTAAAGACACTTCCATTTTTTTGTACTATCCTAATTAGGATATTTTCTAATTAGGCATCAATTATCAACTTTGTTTCTTTAAAGGTAACACGCCAACTTCTGGTTTCTAGGTCTGCATATAAGAAGCTTGGAAGTCATCACTCTACCCTAACAACAAGTAAAAAGCTGAACAGAGTAAAAAAAATCAAAAAGTGTTCTAGAATCCTTAAGAGAGGTGAGGAAACATGGCAAATCTCTACCCTCAATACTGGAGAGACAGACAGGTTAATACAGGGAATCATGGCTTACCAGAACAGAAACTTACAAGCTGAAATTGCCACAGGAAACAGTGATGGGTTAGGAGAATCTGAACTGTAATTGACAAATTTCCAGTGGCTCAGTGTGGACACGTCTGAGTGTTAAAAACTCAGGGAGACTAGTCATGGGGGATAAGGCAGAGTTTTCTGAGTTTTACCAGGTTCTCACAGTATATGTTGGAGAAAAATCTCTTCATGGTTCTGGCAGAGAAAAGGGGAAAAGGAACCATTTTTAAATATACCAGAACTCTCTGTTCTTCTGAACAATGTTTGCCCTCAGGGAAGTTAATTTTAAAAGAGCCTAAATTGCTGAGGTATTATCAGAGCCTAACTGACCTGGTGGAAGGGAAATACACAACTCCAGCCCACTCTAGCCACACTTTCCCACCTATAGGGAAAGAAATAGACTGAGAAATTCTTGTGAAGCTTACAGTCCAGAGGCATAGGCGCACTAAAGACTCAGACTTAATCATAAGACTACTGAATACTTCCCCTTCTCCCAAACCTCACCACCACATTACTAAAGTCTTATTTACAGTGATTCCTTCTACTCTTTATATCACATCCAGCTATGAAGAAAAAATTACAAGGCATAACAAAATATAAAACACACACACACACACACACACACACACACACATTTTAAAAGCACAGAGTATGCAACAGAACCAGACATTACAGGGATGTTGGAATTATCAGACCAAGAATTTAAAACAATTATGATTATATATGAAGGGTTCTAATAGGTAAAGTAGACAGCATTAAAGAACAGATGAGCTATATAAACAGAACAGTAGAAATATTGATATTGAGAAAGAACCAAAAAGAAATGTTAGAGAATAAAAAAAACAAAAACAAAACACTGTGACAGAAATGAAGAATGCCTTTGATGGGCTCACTAGTAGACTGGACACAGCTGAGGAAAGAAATTCTGTGCTACAGGATATAACAATAGACTCCTCAAAAACCAAAAAGCAAAAAGAACAAAGGAATGAAAAAGCAGAACAGAATATCCAAGGATTGTGGGACAACTACAAAAAGTGTAACAAACACATAATGAAAATACCAGAAGGAGAAAAAACAAAAGAAATATTTGAAACAATAATGACAGAGAATTTCCCCAAATTAATGTCAGACACCAAGCCATGGGTCCAAGAAGCTCAGAGAACACCAAGAAGGGTAAATATTTTAAAAAACCCTATACCTAGGCATATAATTTTCAAATGCTAATGAATTATTTTTAAAAATCCTGGAAGAAACTAGTGGGAAAAAAATCTTATCTATAGAAGAGCAAAGATAAAAATCTGACTTCTTTTTAGAAACCATGTAATGAAGAAAGTTGTAGAGTGAATTATTTTGTGTTGAGAGAAGAAAACCACCAACCTAGAATTCTGTGCCCTGAGAAATTTTCTTTCAAAAGTGAAGGCAAAATAAAGACTTTCTCAGACAAATGAAAATTGAGAGAATTTGTAGCCAGTAGACTTGCCTTGCAAGAAATGTTAAAAGAAATTCTTTAGAGAGAAGGAAAATAATATAGGTCAGAAACTCAGATCTACATAAAAAAAGAACATCGAAGAAGGAATAAGTGCAGGAAAAATTAAAACTTTCATTTTTCTTATTCTTAATTGATCTAACAATATGTTTGTTCAAAATAATAATAGCCACAATGTATCCAATTTTGTATGTTTATATATATACCTATGTTTATGTACATTTATATACAAGTGAAATGAATGACAATGACAATACAGGGGATGAGAGGGAGAAATTAGGCTTATTTTGTTATAAGGTACTCACACTACTCGTGAAATAGTATAGTGTTATTTGAAAATGGACTTGGATTAGTTATAAATGTATATTGCAAACTCCAGGGCAACCCCTAAAAAAAGGTAAGAAAAGAAGTATAATTGATATGCTAAGAAAGTAGAGAAAATGGAATCATAAAAATATGATCAATTAAAGCCACGAAAGGTAGAAAAAGAATGGAGGACAAAAATAGGAATAGAGAACAAGGGCAATAAATAGAAAACAGTAATGGATATGGTAGATATTAGCCCAAATATATCAATAATCACTTTGGTAATATCAGTGGTCTAAATGAACCAACTGAAAGAAATTTTCAGAGTAGATAAGAAATAAACCCCAAATATGTTGTCTACGAGAAACCTACTTTAAATATAAAGACATTATAAATATGTATATATATAAAGTAAATGAATAGAGAAAAATATACCATTCTAATTGAAAGAAAGAAGGAATAACTATATTAATTTCACACAAAGCCACCTTCAAAGCAAGTGAAGTCATCAAAGTAAAAAAGGGTATTACACAGGGACAAAGTGGTCACCTCTAGAAGATATAATGATCCTAAATGTGTGTGCACTGACAATATCAAACAATGCGACAAAAGCTAATAGAACTGCAGGGAGAAATAAATGAAGCCACGCTCACAGTTGGAGATTTCAACACCCTTTTCTCAGAAATGGACAGATCCAACAGGCAGATAATCAGTAAGGATAAGGCTGAAGTCAACAATAGCATCAATCAACTGGATATAATTAACATCTATAGGCTATTTAACAGCAGAATGCACATTCTTCTCAAGCTCAAATAGAGTGTTCACCAAGATAGACAATATTCTGGGCCATAAACACTCAACAAATTTAAAGGACTGAAAATGATATAGTGTCTGCTCTTATACCACAATGAAATAAACTAGAAATCAATAACAGGAAGAAAAGTGGAAAATCCCAAAATATGTGGCAATTAATTTCTTAACACATGGATCAAAGAAGAAATCTCAAGGGAAATTAAAAAGTATTTTGAACTAAATGAAAAGGAAAACACAATTTATCAAAATTTGTGGGAATCAGTAAAAGCAGAGGTTAGAGGGAAATTTATAGCATTGAATACACATATTAGAAAAGAAGAAAGATCTAAAATAAGTAATCTAAGTTTCCACACTAGGAAACTAGAAAAAAAGAGAGCAAATTAAATCCAAAATAAGCAGAAGAGAAGAAACAATAAGAATTTGAACAGAAATCAATGAAATTGAAAACAGGAAATCAATGAAATTAAAGATAGTGTGCCTTTGTTCCTTTGGATTTTAAGATTTTCTTTTTGTCGTTAGTTTTCAGTAGTTTAACTATAAGCTGCATAGGTATAATTTCCTTGTATTTATCTTCCTTTTTGTTTAGAATATCTTGAATATGTTGTTGATATTTTTCATCAGTTTTCAGACACATGTAAACTTTATCTCTTCAAATATTACTTCACCTCCATTCTCTTTCTCTTTTCTTCTGGAATACCAAGTACATTTATGGTAAAAATTTTCAGTATATAAATGTCTATTATTCTATTTTCTCTATTTTTCATTATTATTTGTTCACTCCTTTCTTTAGTCTGTATAACTCTCATGTGTCTTCCAATTTCTTTTTTTATTTCTTTATTTTTATTTTTTTAACATCTTTATTGGAGTATAATTGCTTTACAGTGTTGTGTTAGATTCTGCTGTATAACAAAGTAAATCAGCTATATGCATATATATAGCCCCATATGCCCTCCCTCTTGTGTCTCCCTCCCACCCTCCTTATCCCACCCCTCTAGGTGATCACAAAACACTGAGCCAATCTCCCTGTGCCATGCAGTTGCTTCCCACTAGCTATCTATTTTACACTTCATAGTGTATATATATCAGTGCTACTCTCTCACTTTGTCCCAGCTTACCCTTCCCCTTCCCCGTGTCCTCAAGTGCATTCTCTAAGTCTGTGTCTTTACTCCTGTCCTGTCCCAGAATCATCAGAACCAATTTTTTTCTAGATTCCATATATATGTGTTAGCACACGGTATTTGCTTTTCTCTTTCTGACTTACTTCACTCTGTATGACAGACTCTAGGTTCATCCACCTCACTACAAATACCTCAATTTTGTTTCTTTTTATGGCTGAGTAATATTCCATTGTATATATGTGCCACATCTTCTTTATCCATTCATCTGTCGATGGACACTTAGGTTGCTTCAATGTTATCGTAAATAGTGCTGCAATGAACCTTGCGGTACATGACTCTTTTTGAATTATGGTTTTCTCAGGGTACATGCCCAGTAGTGGGGTTGCTGGGTCATATGGTAGTTCTATTTTTAGTTTTTTTAGGAATCTCCAAACTGTTCTCCGTAGTGGCTGTATCACTTTACATTCCCACCAACAGTGCAAGAGGGCTCCCTTTTCTCCACACCCTCTCCAGCATTTATTGTTTGTAGACTTTTTGATGATGGCCATTCTGACTGGTGCGAGGTGATACCTCATTGTAGTTTTAGTTTGCATTTCTCTAATGATTAGTGATGTTAAGCATCTTTTCATGTGTTTGTTGGCAATCTGTATATCTTCTTTGGAGAAATGTCTACTTAGGTCTTCTGCCCATTTTTGGATTGGGTTGTTGTTTTTTTGATATTGAGCTGCATGAGCTGCTTGTAAATTTTGAAGATTAACCCTTTGTCAGTTGTTTCATTTGCAACTATTTTCTCCCATTCTGAGGGTTGTATTTTCGTCTTGTTTATGGTTTCCTTTGCTGTGCAAAAGCTTTTAAGTTTCATTAAGTCCCATTTGTTTATTTTTGTGTTTATTTCCATTTCTCTAGGAGGTGGGTCAAAAGGGATCTTGCTGTGATTTATGTCATAGAGTGTGCGGCCTATGTTTTCCTCTAAGAGTTTTATACTGTCTGGCCTTACATTTAGGTCTTAAATCCATTTTGAGTTTATTTTTGTGTATGGTGTTAGGAAATGTTCTAATTTCATTCTTTAACATGTAGCTGTCCAGTTTCCCAGCACCACTTATTGAAGAGGCTGTCTTTTCTCCATTGTATACTCTTGCCTCCTTTATCAAAGATAAGGTGACCATAGGTGTGTGGTTTATCTCTTGGCTTTCTCTCCTGTTCCATTGATCTATATTTCTGTTTTTGTGACAATACCATACTGTCTTGATTACTGTAGCTTTGTAGTATAGTCTGAAATCTGGGTATCTGATTCCTTCAGCTCTGTTTTTCTTTCTCAAGATTGTTTTGGCTATTTGGGGTCTTTTGTGTTTCCACACAAATTGTGCTATTTTTTGTTCTAGTTCTGTGAAAACTGCCATTGGTAGTTTGATAGGGATTGCATTGAATCTGTAGATTGCTTTGGGTAGTATAGTCATTTTCACAATGTTGATTCTTCCAGTCCAAGAACATAGTATATCTCTCCATCTGTTTGTATCATTTTTAATTTATTTCATCAGTGTCTTATAGTTTTCTGCATACAGGTCTTTTGTCTCCTTAGGTAGGTTTATTCCTAGGTATTTTATTCTTTTTGTTGCAATGGTAAATGGGAGTGTTTCCTTAATTTCTATTTCAGATTTTTCATCATTAATGTATAGGAATGCAAGATATTTTTGTGCATTAATTTTGCATCCTGTTACTCTACCAAATTCATTGATTAGCTCTAGTAGTTTTCTGGTAGCATCTTAGGATTCTCTATGTATAGCATCATGTCATCTGCAAACAGTGACAGTTTTACTTCTTCTTTTTTGATTTGGTTTCATTTTATTTCTTTTTCTTCTCTGATTGTTGTGGCTAAAACTTCCAAAACTATGTTGAATGATAGTGGTGAGAGTGGGCAACCTTGTCTTGTTCCTGATCTTAGTGGAAATGGTTTCAGTTTTTCACTGTTGAGAACGATGTTGGCTGTGCCTTTGTCATATATTGCCTTTATTATGTTGAGGTAGGTTCCCTCTATGCCTACTTTCTGGAGAGGTTTTATCATAAATGGGTGTTGAATTTTGTCATAAGATTTTCTGCATCTATTGAGATTATCATATGGTTTTTATCCTTCAATTTGTTAATATGGTGTTTCACACTGATTGATTTGCATATATTGATATCTTCCAATTTCTTTTTCTAATCCTCTTTGCTACTCCTCTAATCCATTATGTCCATTCTGGTCTTAAACTTATTTGTTTTTTAAAATTTCAATTTATGATTTTATTGTTTCTAAAATTTCTATTTGATTGTATTTCTAAATGTTTATTTCTATAGGAATATAGTACATCCTCAAAATTGTCTTCATTTACATTACTTATAAGCATATTTTCTGTACCACATTTGTATAATGAAGACAAAAATAAATTGACAATATGCAAACACACATGTACACACACACACACACACACACAATTGTTTTCTTCTCCTCCTGAATAAATATATAATGTTATATATATATGTATATATATATACACATACATATGTAAATATGTATATGAAAGGAAATGTAAGGTACACCCATAACATAAGCAGCAAGAAGTTAACATTTTGTTACTTATGGGTGTAGCTACATTTCCATTCCAGTTATGTTTCTCAGAAATTAATCTATTGTAGTTTATAACATAAAATAACCTTTTTAGTAGTCCTCCCACCACTGATGATTTCAAATTATAGACAAATGAATTGAGTAACGATAAGTGATTTATACGATAGTTTGTCCATAAGTAATTTAAAAATAGAAACATCAAAGTTATAGGTGAATCAATATTAGAGAATTTAATAAGCATTGATTTTCTAAATCCACGATTAGATACAAAACAACAAATGAAAGAATTAAAACAAGTTTTGGTTAATCAAATGACACCTATAATGAAAAATTTTATATTAAGAAAATTATAATTTTATGATGGCAGTTTTAGCAATAGGATTTCAGATAACCATTGCTAATATTTTATATTACCATATCACTTGCTATTTAGAAAAAAACAGACATTAAAGAAACACACCTCTAATCAGGTAGTTTGAAATTACACTTACAAAATTATGAAACTTCAATTAAACATAATCAAAATATCAGCTTGGCCTTATACGTTATAATTGTAAAGGACTTTGAGAAGTCATTCATACCAATCAAAAGATCAAAATGTAGTATAAAAATATTTGAAGACTCGGAAGAAACATAATTGCATATTACTTCCCTGTTTCCTGTTCCCAAAGCATCTCCAACTGTGCCTTAGAATCTCTCTATTTAAGACAAAATTATAGCTACTTAAAATGTACTTTTTACCTTGATACCTGAAAGATCAATCTGCCAAAGTTTAGCTGGTGGTGCAGAATCGCTCTTGCTTCTATCCTCTGGCTTTAGTGCTAGAGTAACAAGAAAAAATTGCTTTGATAATTTTACTATTAGAAGTTATTTCTCTGTATCAGTTGTACAGATTCTTTATTTTCAGAAGTGATAGTTTCAAATTAGTGGCAAATATGTTAAAATATAGTATCCAATGTTATCAAATATCTTTGAGTTCTTATTTTGTATTCACAGGTATTCTTGGCACCATTATTACTTGTTATCATTTCTAAATGTATGAATTTCTTATAAACAAAAATATTTGTAATATCCCTATTTAATTAAGCATCTTTTATTTGTCCAGTTCTAGAAACTAATTTTAATGCATGTTTAATCAAACTGCATCTTACAAAAATTTTTAAACACTTTAAACAAGTACTAACCATGAAAATTATACCCTGAATGCATGTGTTTGTTTGGAATGATAGAATTTTTATATTAATATAGATCTTTTATATAATCTAACACAGAAAAATTATGCTTATTAAAAATTGTGTGATTTTTCAAATTTCTTAGGCTATCAGAATTTTTCCCTTTCAACTTAATCAATCTGAATGTTTCCTGTTTCCATGTTAGTTAAAATTAAATTAATATTTCTATTTTTACAAAGAATTGGCATGTGGAGCAATTTGACAATTTATCATTAGTAGATTTGGAGTTAAAGCGTGTGTTTAGTAAATCAATGGAATTACAAATTCTGTGCATGTTGGTGAACCATTTGTGTAGTTTTCTTTTTTGGCACAATGGTTATTCCCATCTGTGATTTCAAATAGCTTCAAGAAGAAAGCACTTTTAGGGCTTCAATTAATATTTCCTTTACAAACATACAGCAACTAAAAGGAAACTATGTGGGAAAGTGCCATGTAAAGATAGCAGATAGACAGATTAGATGGATAGATACATAGATGATAGATACATAGATAAGATGGATAGATAAATAAACAAATGTCATATATAATGTATATGAAATGTTACATGTATATATGAAGGTATTTAACCTATGTAATTAAATTTCATTCCAGTACTTTATTTTTAATCATTAAAATAGTGTACATGGAAAAAAATGATGTAGAATGCAAGTGGCTTCCTAACCCATTCTAATTTACTGTCCCATAGTCACTTAAACTTAACTTAGTCAATAAGGCCTTGGGTGATTCAATAGAAATTTTAATTTTTGATGTATATATATTTATAGTTATTAAACACTGCATGTGAAATAGTAATAAAAAATTACTACAGCAACAACGAAAAGAGTTCCAGTGAAAAGACAGTTAATTAAAACTTAATTTAATTAAATTTTAAGGTATTTATTTGTATTAGTGTCTAACTGGAGTTTTATTTAAAAGAGTTTCTACTACCCCAGTTCTTTGCTTGGAATAATATTTAAAAGCATAAACTCTATTCTTTCTTGCTTGTGTTGAAATCCCCATTTGTCGCTTAGTGATCAGGATAGAGTCTGCAACTGTCCACAAAATCTATTTCTCCTCATCTGACACAGCAAAATTACATTTCCCAGCCTCTGGTGTAGTTAAGTGTGGCCCTGTACCAATATCTCTATAACAAAATGTGAGTGAAAGTAATGTGTTTCTCTTCCATGGCAGGGTCTTTAAGAAAGTGCTTTCTTTGTCCTTTTTATTTTCCCACGGTAGACTGAAATTACAATGACCAGACTGACTTTAGAAGACAGATGTTAGAGATAATTCATCCATCAGCCTGGATTCTAGAAATATTACATGAAATAGAATTGCTTGTGACCCCAAAACCATAACTTGAACAATTATGTGACAAGAAACTAAATCTTGATGGGTTTTGCCACCAAATTTTGAGGGTCTATAACCATTTATCCCACCCTACCTAATAAGCTAGCTTTGTAATGTCAGACAAATTATTTTACCTATGTGCCTCAGTTACCTCACCTAAAAATGCAGGTTGTTTTGATTGAAAGTGAAATATCGATTTCTGTAGATTCCAACTTTGTAACTTCCTTTGAATAACTTGCTTTTCCACCATTAGCAAATATAGTTCTATGTGTCCTCACCAATTTTTGTAACATTCTAAAATTTAATTACTAGGTATCTTTGCTTTTAGGTTATCCTTTGGTCATTACACTCAAGAGTATTTTTTGCCCTCTGCGTCTGGCTTTTTTCACTTAGCATAATGTTCTTCAGGTTCATCCATGTTGCTGTAAATACTACATGATTCCACTTATATGAGAAACTTAAAATAGTGAACCTCACAGAGGCAGAGGGCAGAACGGTGGTTACCAGAGGCTGAAGAGAGGGGGAAATGAGGATGTATTAGTCAGAGGGTACAAGATTTAGTTATACAAAATGAATTTGTCCTAGGGATCTACTGTACAGCACAGAGTCTACAGCTAACAATCCTGTACAGTATACTTAAAAATTTGTCAGCAGGGTATATCTTATGTTAAGTGTTCCCATCACAATAATAATAATAAATAAAGAGGGCAGGAAGAGATTTTTGGAGGTGATAGGTATGTTTATAGCATAGACTGTGGTGACGGTTTCACCGGTGTATACTTATCTCCAAACTCACCAAGTTGTAAACATTAAATATGTACAGCTTTTTATGTCAATCATATCTCTGTAAAGTGGATTAAGGGGGAAAAAAGAATATCTTTTACCATACTGTAACAAGATAAACTTCCATAGAGAAGCATTATAATGATGTCACTATTTTTTTAAATTGCAGTGGCATCCCTTTACTTAATAATAAAATTTTAAATCCTTAGCTTTGCATTCACTGTCCTTTTAAAATCCAAATAAAAACTCCCTTTTCAGTCTTATTTTGCCACCAACCTATAAATATATTACACTCCATCTAAAATGTACTACTGTCTTTTCACTAACTATCCCATACAATTTTTTGAATCGTTGTTTTCAACCACATTGTTTTCTATTTAAATATTCTTTTCCTTTACTGTATTTTTAAATTGTATTCATTTTACACTCATCTTGAAGACTTCCAATGATATTCCTAGAAAGAAATTATCATTCTGTTTGAAGAATATACATGTTATTTTTTCTCTTGTTAATTTTATTAATTCTGCCTTAGCCATTTGTGAAAATCCAAGAGAGTACCTTACAGGGTATAAATACAAATGCAGAAAGTGCTCAGTAATACCTTATATTTTGATACTCCCTCATGATTCTGCTGTGGACAGAGCAGGCATACAGTGAGCAGGTAATACTTCATAGGTAACATTGTTGATATTTTTATTGATCAATATGATGTTGGCTTACATTCATCTAGAGCTCCTGTCATTTCTTAATTATAGAATTGGTAATATTAAAAATTTTTTCAACTTCCAATAAATCTGCTTTTCTTTTAGATAAAAGCAGTGAAAAATAAAATTATTTAGTTCAATCATATAGCTAATTATGTGACTTGCATTAATATGTGCTGGATACTAAAATGATAAAATGGAAATAAATATAAAAATACAAAAGCAGATATTCATGTTAGATGGTGCAGGTTTTAATTAAGATACAGTTGTTAATATTATTCAGTATATTTTGAGCAGCCTTGATAAATACAATAAGTTCTTCTAAATTCTGTATTATCTATTATTATCAATTCCTTCCTGCTAATATACATTATCTAAATAGAGTATAGATCCGCTGAAACCAGGACATGCAATTTATAGTTCTCTTCTTATTTCTCCTTATAAAGTATTAATTTACTTCCACATGTTTATCCCTTAGATTAAATGACAGGTAGCATTCTCTGATGAGACAGAAAAATTATTCAATAATAAACCTGAAATTCTTAGAAAATCACCCACAGACACTGAGATTTTTGTCTTTATAATAAACGTTTGTAGAATATAATAGCCAGGAAAATCTTCTGTGACCTATGATAATTATTGGTCTTTCAAAGACAATCCCATCCACTTTTGTTAAATGAGAGTGGACATAAACATAGTAAAGTTTATCTTGACAAAAACCTCAATATAGTAAGATGTACTTTTAACTGAAAATGGGCAGTGGCATCTCAGGAGGAGTGAAAGGACAGCTGGCATGACAACACATGACATCCTGTGTGTAATTGGTTTTGAATGCTTGATAGATTTTTATAATGGTACAGAAGCACTCAGACTGGCAGGTAACTGTTGGGAATATATTGAGTGGTGGTTAGGCCACTTTCATTTAACTCTCCCATGAGAATCCTTTAGATGAACTTCACATCAAAGATATATTCTAAGTTCAAGAGCCTCCCTACTAGTATACCCCATTTCATCAAATTCAAGAAGGATTGAACAACTTAGCCTTCAATAATTATTTAATTGTTTCTTTTTTCCTTTCCTTCCACATTCATGGTGGAGGTCAGGCGTAGACTGGAAGGGAAATTGTATTATTGAGAAACGGGGAATAAACACTTTTATGAGTCTAAATTCTATTTATTGACCAAATGTCAATAAATGGGTAGCATAGTTTAAACCAGTGCCAGAAACATTTTATTCATCAAAATATTAAACCTTAAATAAGGAAGGTGGACTTATTGTTAGTGGAAATTTATAATGTAATCATCTTGAAAATATACAAGAAAATGATATTTAAATTATAACAAACTGTGGTGTAGAAGAAAGAGACCTGTATATAGGGTCATAAACCCAAGATTTAAGCTTGAAGTTCACTATTTTCAGCATGACAAATTCAAATGTCTATTCTTTCATCTATAAAGTGGTAATGATGATAATACTTCCCAAGGTTGTATGAAAATTACATCGAGTATATATATAATCACTATATAAATATTTTTATTATTAAGCAAGCTATTCTCATCTTAAATATTCATTAAATTTTTTCACCAATTATTGCACAGCTTCCTACATTTTGCTACTATTTTGTTTTGGTTTTTGAGGGAAAGTGAGATTTATAGTGATAAAATGATCAACATCTTAAAATTATCAATGGCTCACTAGTTTTTCCAGCCTGGAAACCTCAGTAATTTGTGGCCTCTCCCTCCACAATTAAAATGCCATTATGAACAGGTTAAATTTATTAACAGGTGGCTAAACTTCAAAAAAACACTAAGTTTAAAAAGTTACTAATGTCAGTAAGATATAATTCTAGCATTACAGGGCTCACAATAAACATTTTATAAAAATAATAAAAATAATGACTATAGTATAAGGCAGACAATTTAGTGCTCTAAAAAGTATAAAAATAGTATTCTAGGCATTAAAAGGAATGAATATTAATCACTGACTATATAAAAATTGATAATTGTTCCATAGAAAATGAGATATTTTAGGTGAGACCTAAATGGACAGAATATAGTCAGAAATGAGAAAAGAATGCAGCAAAAGAAGCCTACTCACAGGAAAGCAAGGACTGCTTAGGAAAAATAAAATATCACTAAGGCATACAAAGATGAGTGATTAGCCAGTATGTTCTATCCAAAGTGTTTTTAACATCCATTCCCACTTACTTTCTATTTTCTCTGACACCACTGTAGCCTGAGCCCTCCTTATCTCCTACTTTGATTATTAGTGAAGGCTCCTAATTGGTTTCCATTGCTCTTAGACACTGTTCACTTAAATGTCTTCAAAAACAATTTTCAGATATATCTTCCAAAATGATAATATTAATATGTTTGTACCCGTTTAAACATAACATTTGCTCCTTATTTACTCAAAGTTTACCAAAGTTGAGTCAAATTATCTTCTCAGGGTTATTGGACAGTTATCTATTGTCCATTATTCTTCACCATTCCCAGAATATTCCATTATGTCATGCTCTACCAGTCTCCAATCCCCCCAGCCATCCCATACATATACCTAGATCGCCTCCTGTATCCTTTCCTTAAAATCTAGATCAGTTTTCACCACCAGAATTAAACCATTCCTTATTACCTTAGCTGTCATTCATTTATTCATTCATTCATTTAATCAGATTTAACGATATTTACTATTACATGAAAGGATTTGTGATATGCATAAAGGATTGAAAATTTTCCCAGCCCTCTTAATGCTTCTATTCACATTGGTAAGGACAAATTAAACAATGAACATATTTATGCCCTGTTCCTCTAAGTTTATAGTCTTTACTGTCTAGTCCATGCATTTGTACTTTTCTTACACATGAATTCTTTGGAATCTGGTATGCAACCAATATATAAACATTCTGTAATGCCTCCCAACTTTTAAAGAGAAAAATATCGCTAAAATTCACATCACCCTGCCACTACTGTTCATCTTCATGTTACTTTTAGAACTCTGCCACCGTAATCGAGACTAGTCTGCTGAAGAATAGGAAATGAGATTTCAATTAACCTCATCATCCAAACTGACAGTCATTCTAATCATACAAGACATGTGAATGAGACCATCTTAGGGTAGGAATTCCCCAGCTCACATACCAGCAGAGCACAGATGTATAACCAAGTCCAACAAGGATCAACAGAGGGGAACTAAGGTTGGGCAAGGCCAGCAGAATACCCACATGACCCATAGATATGTGAATGATAAAAAAATAGTTGTTGTTTTAAGCAATTAATTTTGAATTTGGTTTGTTGCTCATCAAAAAAGGATATAAAAGAAGAATCACATTATCCTAAGTTTATGACATTTCTTCCTGGAACAACTTACAATTATATTCTGTGTTTAATAACAATAAATTATTTGAATCTATTAATATATGTATCACTCAGTGGTTATCTTAATGATAGTAAAAAATTTAATTTGATTAAAATTTGATAGATAGCTAGCCAACCATTTTACTATGTGAAGATTAATTCTGCAATTACTAGACATTTTATGGCCTGTAAATTCCAGTTGACCATATGATAGATACACATAAAATAAACAAATAAAAAAATAGCATAAAAATCCAATATGAGCTGAATAAAATATTATTCACATGTGTCACTAGCAAGCTTAAAAAACAGTGTTAGAAACATTTCTATGTCCTCAGTCTGATAAAGGTCACCTGCAAAATTCCCACAGCTAACATCCTTAATGGTGGAAGACTGAAAGTATCCCCTCCAAAATAAGGAAAAAGACAAGAATATTCACTCTAACTACTTCTCAACAACATACTGAAGTTCTAGAGAAGGCAGCTAGGCAAGAAAAGACATCCATATTTGAACAGAAGATGTTAACTCTTTCCAGTTGAAAATGACATAATCTCATATGTTGAAATTACTAAAGAATGAAAAAAAAAACTAGATCTAACAAACATGCTCAGTAAGTTTACAGGATACAAGATTAATATATAAAAATCAACTATATTTCTATACACTAGCAATGACCAATCTAAAAATTAAATTAAAAAATAATTTCATCTACAATAACATCAAAAATAATATAATAATTAGGAATAAATTTAGCAAGAGATGTATGAGATGTTTACACTGAAAACTACAAATTAACAGTGAATAAATTGAAGATGTGGATAAATGGAAATGCATTGCATGTTCTTGAAAGGAAAGATATAATATTGCCTTAGCCCATTGGGGCTGTTATAACAAAATACCAGAGGCTGCGTGGCTTATAAATGACAAAATATTATTTCTTACAATTCTGGAACCTGAGAAGTTCAAACTCAGGGTGCTGGCAGATTTTACTTTTGATGAGACCCTGCTTCCTAGAAGGCTGGCAGGCATTTCACTGTAACATCATGTGGTAAATGGGGCAAGAGAACTTTCTCAGGACTCTTTTATAAAGGCACTAATGCCATTCATGAGGGCTCCGCCCTCATGATCTAATTAACTCCCCAAAGCCCCACCTCCTAATACTGGTTTTAACATATGAATTTTGGAGGAACACAAACATTCAGACTATAGCAATTGTTAACAAGAAATTGCTATGTTAATTTTATTAAGAAGGTAATATTCCCCCAATTTATATAGAGATTCAATGCATTCTCCATCAAAATCTCATCTGCTTTTTTTTTTTTTTTTTTTTGCAGAAGTTGACAAGCTGATCCTAAAATTCATATGGAAATACAAGGGTCCCATCATAACAAAAACAATCTTGAAAAAGAAGAACAAAGTTGGTGGACTCAAACTTTTCAATTTCAAATTTTAATACAAAGCTACAATAATCAAAACACTCTGGTGCTGGCAAAAGGATAGGCATATAAATTAATAAAAGATAACTGAGAATCCAGAAATAAACCCTTACATATATTGTCAATTGATTTTCAAGAAGCTATTCCAACAGGGAAAGAATAGTGTCTAATGTTGTTAATGGGATGACTGGACATTCTATCTCACACCATATACAAAATAAATGAAGTTAGACCTCTATCTCTTACTATATACAAAAAGTAACTCAAAATGGATAACAGACTTAAATGCAAGAACTAAAACTATAAAGATCTTAGAGAAGACATAAGGCAAAAGTCTTTATGACCTTGTATTAGGCACTGGATTCTTAGATATGATACCAAAATCATAAGTAGCAAAAGAAATACATTTAACTTCATCAAAATTTAAAACTTTAGGCTTCAAAATTCACCAACAAAAAAGTGAAAGAAAAAAAACACAAATGGGAGAAAATCTTTGCAAATACCATAGATAAGGAACTCGTATCCAGAATATATGAAGACTTACATCTCAATAATAAAAAGACAGTAGCCCAAATAAAAAAAGGGCAAAGGATTTGGATAGACATTTCTCCAAAGAAGATAATCAAATGGCCAATAAGCATATGAAAAGCAGCTCAACCTCATTTGTTATTAGGAAAACACAAGCAATGATAAAAATAGCAATGAGATACCACTTCACACCCTCTAAGATGACAAAGATGGATAATAACAAGTGCTGGCAAGCATGTGCAGAAATAGAAACAATCATATATTGCTGATGGGAATGTAAAACGGTACACATGTTTCAGAAAACAGTGTGGAAGTTCCTCAAAAAGGCAAATAGAGAGGTATAACTATATAAGCCAGAAACTCCACAGTTAGAGATATACTCCACAGAATTAAAACAAAAAAGTGGTACATGAATGTTTACAACAGCATTACTTATAATAGTCATAAATTAGAACACCCCAAATGCCCATCAACAGATGAATGGATTAACAAAATGTGGTATATCCATATAATGGAACATTATCCAGCTATTAAAAAAATGAAGAATTGATACAACCAAGGAAGCTTTTTAAAACATTAAGCTAAGTGAAAGAAACCAGACACAAAATGCCACATATTACAGGATTCCATTTATATGAAATTTTTAGACTAGTCAAAACCATAGATATATAAAGTAGATTAGTGATTGCCAGGACCTGGAGGGAAGGGAGAATGGAGAGTGACTGCTAATGGGCATCGAATTTCTTTTGGAGGTAATGGAACTATTCTGGAATTGAGGCAGGAGATAGATGGGCTACAGGCTAAACAGCTGGAATTCCATCCCCAGTGGACAGATACTCCAAAATAGCAGGAAGGAGGAGAAGTTAAGTCCTGCCCAGATAAGAGATAAAAGACCACATATTCCTCATTCTCAAAGTCAAGGAGACATCCTGACTACACGTGCACAGAAAAGCTCCTTGGAGGTCAAAAAGGGAGGGGGCACCACCCCACAGTAGGTGATGTCAACCTACCCATAGGCCTTTTCACTAGAATCACTTGGCTAAGAGGTGTGCGTGCACACATGGGAAGACCCTGAGTTATACCAAATATGGACTCAGAACCAAGCAAAGCAAGATGATTGGCCAAAGGAAACCCAGAAGAAATGCCCCATAAAAGTGATTCAAACTACCATGAGGGCACGACTTCTCTCTCTGAGCCCGCCCCTGTGTCTATCCACACATACTCTTTTTCCTCCTAATAAACACTTTACTTTGTTTCACTACTTTCTGTCTCTATGTCAAATTCATTTCTACACAGCTGACGGGCCAGGGCCTTGTCACTGGCCACTGGTCCCTGGTGGTCTAGTGGCTAGGATTCAGCACTCTCACTGCCGCGGCCTGACTTCAATCTCTGGCCGAGTACCAAAATCCTGCTTCAAGCTGCTGCAGGCCAAGACCACCTGAGATCAGAATCAGTGGTAATGATCTCATACATTTTCAACATATTAGGGACACTGACTCTTACAGGGTGAAGTTTATGGTATGCAAATTATATCTCAATAAAAAATTTCTATGGCTGTATAAAATGATGCTAAATATCACAATTCGGTGGATAATTTAATCAAGTAAGTAACAATTCCATACTTAAAAAGTCTTTTATATGGAATAGACATTTGTTTGTATTAAATAGTCAATCAGTCAAATGACATGTTTTTGTGCAGATGGTAAGATTATCTTAGAACATTTTAAGCAAATTGTTGAACATTGTTTGTAAATTATATAATCCACAGGAAAAGTAAGAATTTTGATAAGAAATCTAGATCAGATTTTACCAGCAATTGCCTTGAAGATTCATGTAATACATGAGAAGTTTGGCTGATGCAATTTTAATATCTATTCCATTTGCTAATAACTACGATATGCAATTGACTGTGGGGAAATACTGGCAGGTATTTTAAGCTTCATCCTGTAGATGGCTGTAATGCTGTAATTTCAAATACAAAGAATAGCTATATACGTTCATAGAAAAAATGTAGAGTGTTAATTCTGGTCTAAGAATAAAGCTTAAAATTTATCCTGAATCTGTATATAAATATATCTACATTCATATCTTTATGAAAACAGAAAATAGGAACATAAACTTCAGCTAAAAAATACAATTAAGGAAAATAAAAATAGTAAAAATAAAACCAGACATTTTTTCAGTTTTTAAGAGAAATTAAATACTAGCCGGCCATTGTAATAATAACTTTCCATTTTTTCTGTTTTTAAAACGTAAATATTAAACAAACAAAAATAGAGATAATTAAACAGGTTACATGATAAGCTGAATACCATCGTTCAGATTTATCAGATGTTAAACTTTTAAAATATTTGCCTAAGACTTTTTCTTAAACAAACTATTATGACTACAGCTGAGACACAATACACCATAGAAACCCTCATGACTTCTATTCCTTTCTCTCCTGACCAGAGGCAATCACTATTTAGAAGTTGGTGTAAAGCCTTCTCAACTACTCTTTTAAATATTTGTATTACATATATTAATAATCCTAAAATATTAATATACTTTTGTTAACAACATTAACTAAATGCATCATGTACAAATATATCTGTCTATTTTAACAGTATTTAAATTGTTTCTCCAATCCATGTATATAAGAGCTCATATCTTAAGAGTTTCTCTATTCTAGAGAATATACCTACAACTGAAATTGTTGAGTCATGGCTACAAAGAGGGGCTACTATGTTCTGCTAAGCAGATTGTCTAATACACAATTCTGTATCACTGTTGTCTATGTGAAGGACTCCACTTTGTGATGTGAACAAAGCTGACAAACCTGTTTAGTCTACTTAGCTGGCCTACTCAGTTTCTAGACATTGCAAATTTGCTTTTCAGAACGTTTGCAGGTAAATATACCTCCACTAGCTGTATGAGCTCCCATGCTCCTCATCCTCTGCTATGCCTAACGTTAACAGATGTAGAAAATGCTTTGCCAATCTAAAGGTTATAAAACAATATATGATTTCTTGTTTTTGCTTAATTCATAACAAATTAACTAAATGTATATTTCCTGTTTATTTGCATGCAGAGTTTCTCTGTTGAAGGTACCTAGTCCTATCGTTTTCACTATTTCAGTGGAGTTATATGTTCTTTCAAAATGTATTTTGGGAATCTTTGAATGTGTTGGATCCAAATCCTCCGCCTGATATATAAATTGTAAATATTCATTAATGTAATTATTTAATAAAATAAATACAATGATGTTAGAGTGGCAAACTAATTAATATTTACCATTTATGTAGTTTTTCAAACATCACAGAGTTTATTGATAATTTGATGATTTTCTCACATTGCATTAATTAGATTTTGGTTTGGATAAACTTTACATGTTTCTGACAAATATTTTACATTTTTTTATATTTTCATATATTTGAATACAAAAACATCCACTAGTTCATGTTTAAACGTTATTGTTTGTCCTCTATAAAGGACTTCCAAATTCTTTATAGACCTGAGATTTTGAAAGAAGAAATAAACAATTCTGAAAGAAAGGCAGATGAGGTTGAGAACAAGTGACCTGCATCATTGCCTCTGGGTACTATAAACTGAAGCCCGATTATAAACAAAAGGTGTAATATTTTGTGGTATATTGTAAATGAGAGTTCAAAAGAAAATGGCTGAATAAGAAGACTGTGTATTGAGCAAAAAGTTGGTATAGTTCCTAGCTAGCAGATTTTGCTCAAGAGCACTGCAACCTTGCTTGAAAAACATTTCTTTCATGTTTTTAAATGGACGCTTTAAAATTTGGCTTCCATTCAGAGAGCATTTAAAATGGTTCAGTGTTATTCAGAGTGAAAAAGAAATGAGCTATCAAGCCAAGAGAAGACATGAAGAACCTGAAATGTATATCTCTATGTGAAAGAAGCCAATCTAAAAAGGCTACAACACTATATGACATTCTGAAAAAGGCAAGACTATGGAGACAGTAAAAAGATCAGTAGTTGCCAGGGTTTGGGGAGGGGAAGGGATTAATGATGGAATACAGACGATTTTTTAGGGAAGTGAAAATACTCTGTACTGTATAATACCATAATGATAGATACATGTCATTATACATTTGTCCAAATCCACCCTGTATACCACACCAAGAGTGAACTGTAATATAAACTATGAACTTTGGTTGAGTATGATGTGTCAATGTAGATTCATCAATTGTAACAAATATAACACTCTGGTGGGGAATGTTGATAATGAGGGAAGCTGTGTATGTGTGAGGACAGGGAGTATATGGGAAATAACTGCTCTACAAAAATAGAGTCTTTATTTTAAAAAAAGTTTCAAAGATTACCAAAGGAGTTAAAATAATTATTTTTAATTGGTTTTCTCTAGGCAAAATTTAGATTTATTCATGACCAATATTATCCATAGATAACACTCTATTTTTTTGTTCCAAAATAAACAATAATTAATAATTAAGTCAATAAATAGCTCAGGTATATTTTGAGCCTGTGAATGCTTCATATATTAAGAACTAATACTAATAGCTAAGACTTTAATGCTTAAATACACACTAGGCAGTTTCTAAGTGCTTTATATTTTAACTAATTTGATGCTTGAAAGAACTCTTTGAGACAAGAATGATTATTCCACTATTATTATGACTATACACATTTTTCAGATATGGTTTGTGAGAAACAAAGAGATAAGTAACTTGAAAAAATAAATAGCAGTAGGTTGTAGAGCTGTGATTCAAACCCAGGCAGTTTTCCTCCAGAGTTAATTTCTTTTCTTTTTTTTACCTCTACAGACATGCTACTCAGTGTATTCAGTGAACTTGTATGATCCAAGAACTGTTTGGATCCATTTTGATAGTAAATAAGTACAGAGATTAAGGTTAAGCATTTATAAACATAACAGCTATTGACATTGATGTGCCATTTAAATGCATGATTGGTTTCTAGTAATACATTTTTATTACATGTGAGAAATTATTGGTCTGCATGAGTTGGAAACTAAACAAACAACCACATCTTTCACTCTAAGTTAAGGATAGGCAAACTTTTCCTGTAAATGGTCAAATAGTAAATATCTCAGAATTTTGGGGTCATATTGTCTCCTTTGCAACTACATAACTCTGGTGTTATAGCATGAAAGCAGCCATATACAATAGTAAATAAGTGAATGTGACTCTGTTCCAATAAAATTTAATTTACAAAAGTAGGTGCACTATTATATTTATTATATTATATTATATTAATTATATTAATTATTATATTATATTATAATTGTGGCAAAGAGTGAAACTGTGTTCTAGTGGAAAGCACTTTAAATTGGGAATTGATAATCCAGAGTTGTATCCCTTCCCTTGCCACTAATTAGTTATGCAACCTTGGCATGCCAACCCACGTTTTCAAATTGTATCCTCCACCTTGAAAAATCAGGAAAGGAAACAGAGTAATGGGATGTTTTTAAACTCTAAAATTACATGTAGATTTATTCTTTTGACTTTTATCAACTTATCAATGAACATGCATTTTCTGTTTTCCTGAAATGTATGATACAGTTGCATCATTCTTATATAAACTTAGATCCTCCCCATTCTCACCTAAGTAGTTTAACTTAAACATAATGTATACAATAAGATTGTGACTAACTAGCCTTGCTTACTGATTTTCTACAGTATCTCTTGTAAGCTTATTGTACATCTGCTCTTAGACAGCTAACCTTTTATTTGCTAAGGGGTTATCAAAAAATACTTAACACTGTTGTCTCTTTTAATGAGTTCGTGTACCAGCCAGTGGTTCCATGGTCCATGCCATGAAGCAACAAAGTTGTCAGATGGTTGAATCGACAGGAAAATTGTTCATTATATGTTAGTTGAAATATGTGTGAGACATAAAACTTAAGTACAATATATAGATGGCAGTCTGAATACTCTAATTATTGGGACAGTAGTTTATATTAAAGTTTAAGTCTATAATTATTTCTATTGTGCCAAATTCACAATATAATTTTTATCTTTCCCATCCATCATGGCAGCTATATGATGTCCTTGAACACATGAAACAAAGTCTGCTGAAGAAATATTAGCATCTATCTCAAAAGAAATAAGTACTTTCAGAATATCCCCCCAAAGCATTTAAAGCATGCAGCTAAAACAGGTGATTTATAGATCAAAAGAATATAAAATGGAATATAAAGAACTAAAAATCTTGATATAAACTCAAGTTATATTTAAGACAAAGAAGAAATATAGAGAATTAAGATCTGAAGAATTGTCAGAAGAAATATTTTGAAAGAAAAATATAGATATACAAATATAGAAAAGAAGAGAAAAGACATAAGGGAAATATTTTAACCTTTAATGTAAGTACAAGTGGCATCCAAAATGAAAGAAGATGGCAAAGATTAGAATGAGACTTTTCTGAAACGATGAGAAGCACCATTCTAGGGATTCAAGGAGCCCTATGTGCACTAAAAGGGAAGCATTACATAAACATACACACACAACACCACCCACACACAACACACGCACACACAATCTATCAAAACCTGCAGCTTTTACTCAATTCTCTATGTTACACTTCAGGCTTTATTTTTCTCCATAGCACTCATTACATCTTTCTATATATTTTCTTATTTATCTTGATTTCTGCCTTTTCCCATTCATAGAGTATAAGCTCCATGAAGAGCAGTTATTTATGTAATTATTTTATTTATTATCATATCTACAATAAATATTCATTGAATAGATGAATGGATGAGTGTTCTAGACCTTGCATTTCTCAATAGCCTCCCTGGGAATGTCATACCCATAAGTTATGTGTAACATATGGCTCGCTACATTTTGAATTGTGAATTCTTGTAATTTATAGCAAAATTTTATTATAGAATGCCCTACTTAAAGCAGGAGTTGTTAGTGCCACTAAGATCATTTAAATTTGTATTTTGAAATTTGTTCAGAATTGCTTAACTTTGGATCTTATCATCTGCAAATTCAGTAACTGCTTTATGCATACAAAAATTGTTGCGTTTGACTTACCAAAATAAATTATTAAATTGTTATAAGATTGTAAATAGTTATATATTAAATCTCCATAGATCCACAAGGACTCTGGAAATGATCTGAGTGAATAACGTATTCTTAAATTATAGTTTCTGCTTATAGACAGTGCTACCTTTAAGTGATTGATGTTCTCTCCTACTACATATGTTGACAAGATAACAACTTCTAATACGCAATTATCATTATTTTCTTAGGACTACAAGTTCATTTAGAAATGGTAGACATAAGAGACATGTGGCAAAGAATGAAAGGGAACTACCATTGAAATTTGTTGGTAGTTTGCAAATTATTTCTATTATTATAATAAATACTTCATATACTGTAACTATTTTTTTAAAGTGTACTCATCACATCCTTTTGAATTGCTCTTCAATTTTTTTCCCATTAATTTTTACATATAGTCTGATTCGGAATGGTCTATATTTATACATGCATTTTAGTGTAATAATTTAAAACTAGCTAGAATATCTAGTTGAAAGGATTGTTTGTTTTGCTGTTAGAGTAGTATAAGTCATCCAAGTCCTTAACATTTGAACATAGTTTTTGGAGGAACACGTGACTAAAGACATACAGGGTTCACTGGAGGCCACAGGGGTGGGAGATACATACCAACTGTGTAGTCCTCAGATAAGATATCACTGGAGGAAGATTTTGTAGTTGTATTAAACTTGTATAAACAAAGCAATTAAAAAACAATTAGTGAAGGGCTCTGGTCAGCCCAGGCTGGGAAAAATTCCCTGACCTTAGACTGATCACTGCAAACAATGACTGAAAATGTTGAAACAGTCCACTCTTGGGTCAGGAAGATAGGTTCTCTTGGGTCAATAGAAGTGGGAGAATTTGTAGCCTCAAAACATGAGAGAGTGGCAGTCTAGGATATTTATATCTTCTCCCATTACAGATTATGAGGCCCAGGTGAATTATATATATCTTTTCAAAAGACTTTAATTATGAAATCACCACTTAATATCTGAAAACAAAAAGCTGAATGTATTGCTTCCTTAAATAAAAGATTGCTATGCTGGTCAGGCATGACATCCTTGAGCAAAGCGTACTGCTCTCTTATAAAGTATTTGGAAAGCCTTTGCTTTGAGGTTGTGTTGGTGTGAGTTGGCATCAGTCTTGAGAATGTGGCATGTAATAGCTCTTATTTTGGGTAGAGATACATGAGTTTGATGACACCACCTTTAGAATAATGTTCATTGATGCGAATCCACTGAATAGGTGACTTTCAGAAAATGAGGTAGACAGTGATTGGCTAGCTTTCAGAGGTGGGTTCACTAAAGTGAGTGTCACTGTTTCATTGAATAGATGGGTTTAAAAGCATGCTATCATGGACAGAGAATTATAATGGCCATAGAGCTGATATAGATTGATTAAAAAGAGTTCTTTTGTTAATGACTTCATACCTACAAGACAATAGTCTTGTCCTAAATAAGTAGGGCCTTATTAAAAAATGTCTGAAAAATAATTCTGGATTTATAGAAAAGTTGCAAAGATATTACAGAGTTCACACATCCTTATCATTCAATTTTCTCTAACATTAATATCTTAATAACCATGGTACATGTATCAAAACAAAATACATAAATTTAAAAAAATACTATTTGATCATTCTTGAACTGAAAAATAGTTTTACATTAGGACAATTATTAATATTATATAATCTCAACAATAGAATAAATTTTGAAAATCTAGTCATTTCAATAATAAGCAATGACTTGGATTATAAGAATTAATACTGCTAAAATGGCTGTATTATCCAAAGCAATCTACAGATTTAATTCAACCCCTATCAAGTTATCTACGTCATTTTTCACGGAACTAGAACAAATAATCTTATAATTTATATGGAACCATAAAAGACCCAGAATTGCCAAAGCAATCTTGAGGAAAAAGAACAAAGCTGGGAGGCATAACCCTCCCAGACTTCAGACAATACTACAAAGCTACAGTAATCAAAACAAGGTGGTATTGGCACAAAAACCAACATATGAATCAATGGAAAAGAATAGAGAGCCCCAAAATAAGCCCACACACCTGCAGTCAATTAATATTTGACAAAGGTGGCAAGAATATACAATAGAGAAAAGACAGTCTCTTCAACATGGGGTGCTGGGAAAGATGGACAGCAGCATGTAAATCAATGAAGTTAGAACACACCCTCACACCATATACAAAAATAAACTCAAAATGACTTAAAGACTTAAATATAAGACATGACACCATAAAACTCCTAGAAGACAACACAGGCAAAACATTCTCTGACATAAGCTGTAGCAATGTTTTCTTAGGTCAGTCTCCCAAGGCAATAGAAATAAATGCAAAAATAAACAAATGGGACCTAACCAAACTTATAAACTTTTGCACAGCAAAGGAAACCATAAACAAAATGAAAAGACAACCTACAGACTGGGAGAAAATATTTGCAAATGATGCAACCCACAAGAGCTTAATTTCCATAATATACAAACAGCTCATACAACTCAATAACAAACAAACAAACAATACAATCAAAATATGGACAAAAGATCTAAATAGACATTTCTCCAAGGAAGAGATACAGATGGCCAATAGGCACATGAAATGATGCTCAACATCACTAGTCATTAGAGAAATGCAAATCAAAAGTATAATGAGGTGTCACCTCACAATGGTCAGAATGGCCATCATTAAAACGTCTACAAATAATAAATGCTGGAGAGGGTGTGGAGAAAAGACAACCCTCTTACACTGTTGATGGGAGTATAAATTGGTACAGCCACTATGGAAAACAGTATAGAGGTTCCTTAAAAAAATTAAAATATTGATAGAATTGCCATATGATCTAGCAATCCCACTCTTGGACATATATTCAGAGAAAACTCTAATTTGAAAGATATATGCACCCCAATGTTCATAGGAGCACTATTTACAATAGCCAGAGACATGGAAGCAACCTAAATGTTTATTGACAGGTGAATGGATAAAGAAGATGTGGTATATATATACAATGGAATATTACTCAGCCAAAAAAAAAAAAAAAGAATGAAATAATGCTATTTGCAGCAACATGGATGGACCTAGAGATTATCATACTAAGTGAAATAAGTCAGACAGGGAAAGACAAATACCATATGATATCACTTATACATGGAATCTAAAATATGATACAAGTGAACTTATTTATAAAACAGAAACAGACTCACAGACATACAACATAAACTTATGGTTACAAAGGTGAAAGGGAGTGGGGAAAGGATAAATTAGTAGTTTGGGATTAGCGGATACAAACAGCTATATATAAAATAGGTAAACAACAAGGTCCTAATGAATAGCTCAGGGAACTACGTTCAATATCCTATAATAAAGCATAATGGAAAAGGATACAATAAAGGATATATATATATAAATATATATATATAACTGAATTATATATATGTATTATACATATATATAATTCAGTTATGTTATATAAAACTGAATCACTTTGCTGTACACCAGAAACTAACACAACATTGTGAATCAACTATACTTTTATAAAATAATAATAAGAAAAGAATTTAGTAATATTGAGCACCCATTCCTAGGTTAAAAAAATCTTCAAAATCACAGAACAGAAGTATCCTTTTGCTACATGATAAAAACGCATATAGTAATACAACTTTAAACATCATTCTAAAGAGAGAGTTATCCCAAGATAACCAGTTAAAAAGCTGGAAATATATAGCTAACATAATACAATATATAATTAATAATAATTATATTAATGCTTCTGTATGAGTAGGGTAGCTATGTAAATCTTACATCCAATTTTTTGAGACTTTTTATCAACGTCACTAATATTGTCCATGATATGAACATTTCATTAACTTCTATAATCACCAATTACAGCATCCAAAAAATTAGTCTACTTATACAAAGTTATTGTTGCCAGAAAGATGCAATGGTAGATATATATGATTACATAAAAATACTAGCATGATAGTAGATATAATAATGATTTCTGGGGAATATAATCATGGAGACTTAAATTGGAAATATAAGAAAAAAGTCACACTTTTGATCAAAAATGTTGTGTTTCTATAAATGAAAAAAATTGGGCCACAGCCATCAATTTACAAATGGCATTTTAGTTATAAATAACACTTTTAGGCATAAATCAGAAGATGGTGGTCTTTATGAAATCATGTGTGAAAGAATGACTATTGAAAACACATAGCTCGGACTTCCCTGGAGGCGCAGTGGTTAAGAATCCGCCTGCCACTGCAGGGGACGTGTTCGATCCCTGGTCCAGGAAGATCCCACATGCTGCAGAGCAGCTAAGTCCCGTGAGCCACAACTACTGAGCCTGTGCTCTAGAGCCCGCGAACCACAACTACTGAAGCCCACGCGCCTAGAGCCCATGCTCTGCAACAAGAGAAGCCACCGCAATGAGAAGCCCACGCACTGCAATGAAGAGTAGCCCCCACTCTCCGCAACTAGAGAAACCCTGTGTGCAGCAACAAAGACCCAACACAGACAAAAATAAATAAATAAAATCAGTAAATATATTTAAAAAAAAAGAAAACACACAGCTTTTCAACCATACCTATGCACGTGGTCAGACACATGACCACAAAAACATTATTCCAACAAATTCAGAATCAACTTATATTTATTGATGTTCTTCTCAGTTTCCTAAATTATAAAATTGAATAAAAATAGTACCTACCTCATTGTGTTGCTTTGAGGATTAAATTAATTTGCAAAGGGCTTAGAAGCATGTCTAGCACATAGTATGGTCTTGGTAAATATTAGATAGTATTACTCTATAACAAATATACCAAAGTTTTACATACTCAGTAAAATGCTGTGTAATTATTAAAAATATTATATTCGTTGTACTATATTGTTAAAGTAGTATTCTGCAACTGATTTATGTAAACATGCCAGGGACTAGGAAATGAAGGATATTATTCAGATAATTCATTTAAAAATCACATAAATGCTATGAAAAATTGAGAAAAATATTTTATTATCCAGAATTTTCCTGTATAATTTCTCACTTCTTATTTGTAATTTAGGCTTCACATGTGGTGTGATTTTTATCTTAAACATTTGGCTTTGGAGCAATTAAAATTTTTAAGTAGTACTAAAATAATACTTTGAGGGCATTAATGATACTTCACATATTTATTCTGGCTTATAAGAAAAGTGTTTTTGAGTTAATACTTAAGAGCTAAGACAGAAGATACCTTGGCATTTAGATCAATTAGTGTAATTACTTTTATGCATAAATACTAACTACATGATTTCGAATCTTCAATTTATTATTTGAGTTGCTGATGTATCATTTTAACATCAGCAGATGCTAATTTACTTTTTGAAAGAATAAGCAACACTTATAATATCAATTTATTTTAGGAATGTAATAGAGGGGAAAAGGTAAAGTTTTTCAAAATTAATTTACTTATTTGAATGTTGTATTAAAAATGCATACTATCAGGTAATGTATCCATTTTAAGCTGTGTTGACCAGATTACCTAGAGAAAGCATATTGAAAAGAAATGCTAATGAGAACCTATTGTATAGAACAAGGAACTCTACTCCGTGCTCAGTGGTGACCTAAATGGGAAGGAAATCTAAAAAAGAGTGGATATATGTATATGTGTAACTGATTCACTTTGCTGTACAGCAGAAACTAACACAACATTGCAAAGCAACTATACTCCAATAAAAATTAATTAAAGGGACTTCCCTGGTGGTGCAGTGGTTAAGAATCCACCTGTGAATGCAGGGGACACGGGTTCAATCCCTGGTCCGGGAAGATCCCACATGCCATGGAGCAACTAAGCCTGTGCACAACAACTACTGAGCCTGCACTCTAGAGCCTGCAAGCCACAACTACTGAGCCCGCATGCCACAACTACTGAAGCCCGCAAGCCTAAAGCCCATGCTCCACAACAAGAGAAGCCACTGCATGAGAAGCCCATGCACCACAATGAAGAGTATCCCCTGCTCGCCACAACTAGAGAAAGCCCATGCACAGCAACGAAGACCCAATGCAGCCAAAACTAATAAATAAATAAATAAATATTTAAAAATTAATTAAAAAAAGAAAGGAAATGCAAAACTGATGGGCAATGTCATAGTGAAAGATGTCCATTTATATTGTAATTTTAACTTCAATCTTTATTATTTTTTAATATTATTTGCTAGGGTATTGAAATTGTGGCATATTTTGCAGTGTTTCTGAATGAAGTTCTGAATGGAGACATCCATAACCATAAGTATGCTAGTAAGAATGTGTCAAATATGTGAATATCATCTAGTACATGTGTCACTGATTTAGTTTGGCTGTTGTACTATCAAATAGAATTATTAATTTTAATATCAGATAGGATTATAGGTTTAATGAGTAGCTATAAATATGTCAATTAAATTAGCATACCACAATATAAATTTATTCAGAAACCCTCCACGGTTCAAACTAAAGGTGTAAACAAATCAATGTTATTTCCTTAATGAATAATTATGATACATTTGATTATTATTAAACTGAAGATAGTTTATTCAACTATTTCACTGTGAACATATTTTTATAATGATAAATTTCTAATATAGAAACAGAGCAACATGTGCAAAATATCATATATCCTTCCTTTTAAATATCATGGTCAATTCTAGAGATTATCAAACAGGTCAGGAATTATTTTCGTCTGTAAACTAAAGGCTTATTTAGTCAACAAAGGGTCTACTGATTTCATAACTGGGGTAAATTTAAATTCTTGCTGGTCCCCTTCCATTAGTTTCCCTTGCTGGCATCTCCTGAGTTGTAGATGATACTATCTGTTTCTTGGTTGTCATCACATTTTGCATTTGTTAAAATGTTTAGGCTATCATTTAATTTCTGGTCAAACAAGTCATGACATGATAGCAACTATACCTTCTCATCCCAGTCAAGAGTTCCTCCCAAGGTACTAATCAACAGCAATGTATTAATGCCATACTTGACTCATGTAAACACATATGATTCCTCCCTCACCATTCTATGCTATGTAAAGATCTTGATAATTGTTTCAGGAAAATGTGCCTAAAATCCTATCATTGTAGACAGAAAAAATCAGAGGTTAAAGGAATGAGACATAAAATACTCCAATATTTTAGTTCAGGAAATTACAGAAGATTCAGAAAATATGATGGAGTGGATTGTCAAATAAGGTATCAAAATTACAATGTTAGTGTGATGTCCAGGAAGGCATTAATGAAATTCTTTCAAACAGACTCACAGATATAGAAAACAAACTAGTAGAACTTCCATGGCAGTATAGTGGTTAAGACTCTGTGTTTCCAGGGAAGTAAGACCGCACAAGCTACATGGCTCTGCCAAAAATAAATAAATAAATAGAAAACAAACTAGTGGTTACCAAAGGGGAGAGGGAAGGTGGGGAGGGGAAAATTAGGAGTATGGGATTAATGGATACAAACTACTATGTATAAAATATATAAGCAACAAGGATATACTATATAGCAAAAGGAATTATTCCCATTATCTTGTAAAAACCTATAATGGAATATAATCTGCAAAAATATTGAATCACTATGCTGCACACCTGAAACTAACACAATATTGTAAATCAACTATACTTCAATTAAAATAAAAACTCTTTCTATTATGAGGGACTGATCAATTGCATAAACTATTTGTGATCAATCAAGTATGATAGAGGGGATTCAAGATGGTGGAAGAATAAGACATGGAGATCACCTTCCTCCCCACAAATACATCAGAAATACATCTACATGTGGAACAACCCCTACAGAACACCTACTGAATGCTGGCAGAAGACCTCAGACCTCCCAAAAGGCAAGAAACTCCCCATGTACCTGGGTAGGGCAAAAGAAAAAAGAAAAAACAGAGACAAAAGAATAGGGACGGGACCTGCACCATTGGGAGGGAGCTGTGAAGGAGGAAAGGTTTCCACACACTAGGAAGCCCCTTCGCGGGCGGAGACTGTGGGTGGCAGAGGCGGGAAGCTTCAGAGCCACGGAGGAGAGCACAGCAACAGGGATGAGGAGGGCAAAGTGGAGAGATTCCCGCAGGGAGGATTGGTGCTGACCAGCACTCACCAGCCCGAGAGGCTTGTCTGCTCACCCGCCGGGACGGGTGGGGATTGGGAGATGAGGAGGCTTCGGTCAGATCCCAGGGAGAGGACTGATGTTGGCAGCGTGAACACAGCCTGAAGGGGCTAGTGCACTACAGCTAGTCGGGAGGGAGTCCGGGAAAATGTCTGCAGCTGCCAAAGAGGCAAGAGACTTTTTCTTGCCTCTTTGTTTCGTGGTGCGCGAGGAGAGGGGATTAAGAGCGCCACTTAAAGGAGCTCCAGAGACAGGCGTGAGCTGCGGCTATCGGTGTGGACCCCAGGGACAGGCATGAGATGCTAAGGCTGCTGCTGCAGCAACCAAGAAGCCTGTGTGCAAGCACAGGTCACTATCCACACCTCCCCTCCCAGAAACCTGTGCAACCCGCCACTGCCAGGGTCCCGTGACCCAGGGACAACTTCCCAGGGAGAACACACAGCGCATCTCAGGCTGCTGCAATGTCACGCAGGCCTCTGCTGCCACAGGCTCGCCCCACATTCCATACCCCTCCCGCCCCCCAGCCTGAGTGAGCCAGAGCCCCCTAATCAGCCGCTCCTTTAACCCCGTCCTGTCTGAAATAAGAACAGATGCCCTCAGGCGACCTACACGCAGAGGCGGGGCCGAATCCAAAGCTGAACCCCAGGAGCTGTGCGAACAAAGAAGAGAAAGGGAAATCTCTCCCAGCAGCCTCAGGAGCAGCAGATTAAATCTCCACAGTCAACATGATGTACCCTGCATCTGTGGAATACCTGAATAGACAACAAATCATCCCAAATTGAGGAGGTGGATTTTGGGAGCAACGATATATATATATTTTTCCCTTTTTCTCTTTTTCTGAGTGTGTATGTGTATGCTGCTGTGTGTGATTTTGTCTGTATAGCTTTGCTTTTACCATTTGTCCTAGGTTTCTATCTGTCCATTTTTTTTGTTTGTTTTCTTTTTTTAGTATAGTTTTTAGCACTTGTTATCATTGGTGGATTTATTCTTTGGTTTGGTTGCTCTCTTCTTTCTTTCTTTCTTTTTTTTTAATTACTTTTTAAGTTTTTTTAATAATTATTTTTCAATTTTATTTTAATAACTTTTTAATTTAATTTAATTTTATTTTATTTTATCTTTTTCTTTCTTTCTTTCTTTTTTGCTCCCTTTTATTCTGAGCCGTGGGGATAACAGGCTCTTTGTGCTCTGGCCAGGTATCAGGGCTGTGCCTCTGAGGTGGGAGAGCCAAGTTCAGGACATTGGTCCACCAGAGACCTCCCAGCTCCACGTAATATCAAATGGCGAAAATCTCCTGGAGATCTTCAGCTCAACGCCAACACCCAGCTCCACTCAACCACCAGCAAGCTACAGTGCTGGACATCCTATGCCACACAACTAGCAAGACAGGAACACAACCCCACCCATTAGCAGAGAGGCTGCCTAAAATCAAAATTAGGTCACAGACACCCCAAAATACACCACCAGACGCGGTCCTGCCCACCAGAAAGACAAGATCCAGCCTCATCCACCAGAACACAGGCACTAGTCCCTTCCACCAGGAAGCCTACACAACCCACTGAACCAACTTACCCACTGCGGGGAGACACCAAAAACAATGGGAACTAAGAACCTGCAGCCTGCGAAAAGGAGATCCCAAACACAGTAAGTTAAGCAAAATTAGAACACAGAGAAAAACACAGCAGAAGAAGGATCAAGGTAAAAACCCACCAGACCTAAAAAATGAAGAGGAAATAGGCAGTCTACCTGAAAAAGAATTCAGAATAATGATAGTAAAGATGATCCAAAATCTTGGAAATAGAATGGAGAAAATACAAGAAACGTTTAACAAGGACCTAGAAGAACTAAAGAGCAAATAAACAATGATGAACAACACAATAAATAAAATTAAAAATTCTCTAGAGGGGATTAATAGCAGAATAACTGAGGCAGAAGAACGGATAAGTGACCTGGAAGATAAAAGAGTGGAAATAACTACTGCAGAGCAGAATAAAGAAGAAAAAATGAAAAGAATTGAGGACAGTCTCAGAGACCTTTGGGACAACATTAAATGCACCAACATTCTAATTATTGGGGTCCCAGAAGAAGAAGAGAAAAAGAAAGGGACTGAGAAAATATTTGAAGAGATTATAGTTGAAAACTTACCTAATATGGGAAAGGAAATACTTAATCAAGTCCAGGATGCACAGAGAGTCCCATACAGGATAAATTGAAGGAGAAACAAACCAAGACACATATTAATCAAACTATCAAAAATTAAATACAAAAAAAAAATATTAAAAGCAGCAAGGGAAAAACAAAAAATAACATACAAGGGAATCCCCATAAGGTTAACAGCTGATCTTTCAGCAGAAACTCTGCAAGACAGAAGGGAGTGGCAAGACATATTTAAAGTGATGAAAGGGAAAAAACCTACAACCAAGATTACTCTACCCAGCAAGGAACTCATTCAGATTTGATGGAGAAATTAAAACCTTTACAGGCAAGCAAAAGTTAAGAGAATACAGCACCACCAAACCAGCTTTGCAACAAATGCTAAAGGAACTTCTCTAGGCAGGAAACACAAGAGAAGGAAAAGACCTACAATAATAAACCCAAAACAATTATGAAAATGTTAATAGGAACATACATATAGATAATTACCTTAAATGTAAATGGATTAAATGCTGCAACCAAAAGACATAGACTGGCTGAATGTATACAAAAACAAAACCCATATATATGCTGTCTACAGGAGACCCACTTCAGATCTAGGGACACATACAGACTGAAATTGAGGAGATGGAAAAAGATATTCCATGCAAATGGAAATCAAAAGAAAGCTGGAGTAGCAATTCTCATTACAGACAAAATAGACTATAAAACAAAGACTATTACAGGAGACAAAGAAGGACACTACATAATGATCATGGGATCAATCCAAGAGGAAGATATAACAATTGTAAATATTTATGCACCCAAAATAGGAGCACCTCAATATATAAGGCAAATGCTAACAGCCATAAAAGGAGAAATTGACAGTAACACAATCATAGTAGGGGACTTCAACACCCCACTTTCACCAATGGACAGATCATCCAAAATGAAAATAAATAAGGAAACACAAGCTTTAAATGATACATTAAACAAGATGGACTTAATTGATATTTATAGGACATTCCACCCAAAAACAACAGAATACACTTTCTTCTCAAGTGCTCATGGAACATTCTGCAGGATAGATCATATCTTGGGTCACGAATCAAGCCTTGGTAAATTTAAGTAAATTGAAATCGTATCAAGTATCTTTTCTGACCACAACGCTATGAGACAAGATATCAATTACAGGAAAAAATCTGTAAAAACACATGGAGGCTAAACAGTACACTACTTAATAATCAAGAGATCACTGAAGAAATCAAAGAGGAAATCAAAAACTACCTAGAAACAAATGACAATGAAAACACGATGACCCAAAACCTATGGGATGCAGCAAAAGCAGTTCGAAAGGGAAGATTATAGAAATCTTAAGAAACAAGAAACATATCAAATAAACAACCTAACCTTATACCTAAAACAATTAGAGAAAGAAGAACAAAAAACCCCCAAAGATCGCAAAAGGAAAGCAATCATAAATATCAGATAAGAAATAAATGAAAAAGAAAGGAAGGAAAAAATAGCAAAGATCAATAAAACTAAAAGCTGGTTCTTTGAGAAGATAAACAAAATTGCTAAACCATTAGCCAGACTCATCAAAAAAAAAGGGAGAAACCTCAAATCTATAGAATTAGAAATGAAAAAGGAGAAGTAACAACTGACACTGCAGAAATACAAAGGATCATGAGAGATTACTACAAGCAACTATATGCCAATAAAATGGACAACCTGGAAGAAATGGACAAATTCTTAGAAACACACAACCTTCTGAGACTGAACCAGAAAGAAATAGAAAATATGAACAGACCAATCACAAGCACTGAAATTGAAACTGTGATTAAAAATCTTCCAATAAACAAAAGCCTAGGAGCAGATGGCTTCACAGGCAAATTCTATCAAATATTTAAAGAAGAGTTAACACCTACTGTTCTCAAACTCTTCCAAAATATAACAGAGGGAGGAACACTCCCAAAATCATTCTATGAAGCCACCATCACCCTGATACCAAAACTAGACAAAGATGTCACAAAGAAAGAAAACTATAGGCCAATATCACTGATAAACATAGATGCAAAAATCCTCAACAAAATACTAGCAAACAGAATCCAACAGCACATTAAAAGGATCATACACCATGAACAAGTGGGGTTTATCCCAGGAATGCAAGGATTCTTCAATATACGCAAATCAATCAATGTGATACACCATGTTAATAAATTGAAGGAGAAAAACCATATGATGATTTCAATAGATGCAGAGAAAGCCTTTGACAAAATTCAACACCCATTTATGATAAAAACCCTCCAGAAAATAGGCATAGAGGGAACCTAAGTCAACATAATAAAGGCCATATATGACAAACCCACAGCCAACATCATCCTCAATGGTGAAAAATGAAACCATTTCCACTAAGATCAGGAACAAGACAAGGTGTCCACTCTCATCACTATTATTCAACATAGTTTTGGAAGTATTAGACACAGCAATCAGAGAAGAAAAAGAAATAAAAGGAATTTAAATCAGAAAAGATCTAAAGATGTCACTGTTTGCAGATGACATGACACTATACATAGAGAATCCTAAAGATGCTACCAGGAAGCTACTAGAGCTAATCAATGAATTTGGTAGAGTAGTAGGATGCAAAATTAATGCAAAAAAATCTCTTGCATTCCTATACATTAATGATGAAAAATCTGAAAAAGAAATTAAGGAAACACTCCCATTTACCATTGCAACAAAAAGAATAAAATACCTAGGAATAAACCTACCTAAGGAGACAAAAGACCTGTATGCAGAAAATTATAAGACACTGATGAAAGAAATTAAAGATGATACAAATAGATGGAGAGATATACCATGTTCTTGGATTGGAAGAATCAACATTGTGAAAATGACTCTACTACCCAAAACAATCTACAGATTCAATGCAATCCCTATCAAACTACCACTGGCATTTTTCACAGTACTAGAACAAAAAATTTCACAATTTGTATGGAAACACAAAAGATCCCGAATAGCCAAAGCAATCTTGAGAAAGAAAAACAGAGCTGGAGGAATCAGGCTCCCTGACTTCAGACTATACTACAAACCTACAGTAATCAAGACAGTATGGTACTGGCACAAGAATAGAAAAATAGATCAATGGAACAGGATAGAAAGCCCAGAGATAAACCCATGCACATACGGTCACCTTATCTTTGATAAAGGAGGCAAGAATATACAATGGAGAAAAGACAGCCTTTCAATAAGTGGTGCTGGGAAAACTGGACATGTACATATTAAAGAATGAAATTAGAACACTCCCTAACAGCATACACAAAAATAAACTCAAAATGGATTAAAGACCTAAATGTAAGGTCAGACACTGCAAAGCTCTTAGAGGAAAACATAGGCAGAACACTGTATGACATAAATCACAGCAAGATCCTTTGTGACCCACCTGCTAGAGAAATGGGAAAAAAAACAAAAATAAACAAATGGGACCTAATGAAACTTAAAAGCTTTTGCACAGCAAAGGAAACCATAACCAAGATGAAAAGACAACCCTCAGAATGGGAGAAAATATTTGCAAATGAAGCAACTGACAAAGGATTATTCTCCAAAATTTACAAGCAGCTCATGCAGCTCAATATCAAAAAACAAACAATGCAATCAAAAATGGGCAGAAGACCTAAATAGACATTTCTTCAAAGAAGATACACAGATTGCCAACAAACACACGAAAGTATGCTCAACATCATTAATCGTTAGAGAAATGCACATCAAAACTACGATGAGATATCATCTCACACCGGTCAGAATGGCCATCATAAAAAAATCTACAAACAATAAATGCTGGAGAGGGTGTGGCGAAAAGGGAACCCTCTTGAACTCTTGGTGGGAATGTAAATTGATATAGCCACTATGGAGAACAGTATGGAGGTTCCTCAAAAAACTAAAAATAAAACTACCATACGACCCAGCAATCCCACTACTGGGCATATACCCTGAGAAAACCATCATTCAAAAAGAGTCATGTACCTCAATGTTCATTGCAGCTCTATTTACAACAGCCAGGACATTGAAGCAACCTAAGTGTCCATCGACAGATGAATGGATAAAGAAGTTGTGACACATATATACAATGGAATATTACTCAGCCATAATAAAAAACGAAATTGAGTTATTTGTAGTGAGGTTGATGGACCTAGAGTTTGTCATACAGAGTGAAGTAAGTGAGAAAGAGAAAAACAAATACTGTATGCTAACACATATATATGGAATCTAAAAGAAAAAAAAAAAAAGGTCATGAAGAACCTAGGGGCAAGACGGGAATAAAGATGCAGACCTCCTAGAGAATGGACTTGAGGACACGGGAAGGGGGAAGGGTAAGCTGGGACAAAGTGAGAGAGTGGCATGGACCTATATACACTACCAAATGTAAAATAGATAGCTAGTGGGAAGCAGCCGCATAGCACAGGGAGATCAGCTCTGTGCTTTGCGATCACCTAGAGGGGCGAGATAGGGAGGGTGGAAGGGAGGGAAACACAAGAGGGAAGAGATATGGGGATATATGTATATGTATAGCTGATTCACTTTGTTATAAAGCAGAAACTAACACACCATTTTAAGCCATTATACTACAGTAAAGATGTTAAAAAAAATTCAAGTATGATAAAGGATGAAAAGTAATGATTAAACTTAGCAAATTAAACTCAATGCTGACATTCCTTGACAAAAGGAAATTGGGTGAGGTACTGAATGGGGAGCTCTATTAGGGTTAATTCAAAAAGAATGAAATGAGAGTATTTGGAGACAAGGAACGTAAGCACTTTTTATAGTTCTGCTGACAAGTGAAAGAGAAAATGAAATGTTAGGATCAAGGAAAACATGATAGACATAAAGAACATGTTTCCATTGGAGAGACAGAGAAAAATAAACTGGAAGATACAGAAGATAGAAAGAAAAAATGTTGCAGCAGTTCCCTGTGTCTGGGCAATGGGATAAGAACTGGTGCAGGCAAAGAGGGAGTGGCATACGAAAGAACATTAAGGTTCTTGGATAGCTGGAACATCTGGGTATGTTCTGGAGGTGGGAAGTTTTGGTGATGGAAATTATATAAAATTCATCTTTTAAAAAAAATTTTATTGGAATATAGTTGATTTACAATGTAGTATTAGTTTCAGGTGTACAGCAAAGTGAATCAGCTATACATGTACATATATCCACTCTTTTATTTTTTAGATTATTTTCAAATATAAGGAATTGTATTACATTTCCCCAGTGCATTCAATCATTCCCTTTCCGAAAAGCCCTCTTTTGACAAAATTTATTTTTTTCAGTGAAATAGGAAGCAAACAATTGAAAATGAGGATAGAAGAGAGGTTACTGGGGGTTTGAGCAAGGGGAGAAATATGTCCTTACCCAGAAGAATGGGAGAGGGAACAATTGAAAGCACTGGGGAAGTGTAATATGATTGGCAGGCAACATTAAAGGCCTACTGAAGGCTTCCCTTTAATTATTTATGGTAAGTCAGCATAGTTGTGAGGTTCCTCACTGCACGGTTCCAGTGCAGAAGTAGAATGGAAATTACATTTAAATGAGGTTGAGATTTTGCAAGTAAATATACCAGAGCAAGAGAGAGAAGAGTAATTAACTATATGGACAAAGAAAGCTTCTGGAATTCACATGACTGGCGTTCTTATGTTTATGGCAGAGCCCACTTTACTCAGTTCTCTAATGTCCAAATATAAGAGAGACAAATATAATGGAGACTTCAATGTTTATTTAATGGCCATATTAGCATGCCTTCAAATCATAGCTTCACAGGAAAATTGAGTAGGTCATGCTCATATCCATGAAATCCATGAAGTTATATTTTGCATTATTTATTTATTTACTTATTTATTGGCTGCATTGGGTCCTTGTTGCTGTGTGCGGTTTTCTCTAGTTGCGGCGAGCGGGGGCTACCCTTCGTTGTGGTGTGCGGGCTTCTCGTTGCGGTGGCTTCTCTTGTTGCGGAGCACGGGCTCTAGGCACGCAGCCTGCAGTAGTTGTGGCAAGCGGGCTCAGTAGTTGTGGCTCACAGGGTCTAGAGTGCAGGTTCAGTAGTTGTGGCGCATGGGCTTAGTTGCTCCGTGGCACGTGGGATCTTTTTGGAGCAGGGCTCGAACCTGTGTTCTCTGCATTGGCAGGCGGATTCTTAACCACTGCACCACCAGGGAAGTCCCTGCATTTTCTATTCTACAAAATTACATGTGATTATTAGAACATCTAGATAGTAAGTGGATTGATGCAATATTTTTCATGACCTTTGATAAATATAATTAGAAGCATATAAGTAAAACTAGAAATTCAAACAACCTTTTGTATACTATCCTCAGTGTTTTAGAAAATAACATTAAATATTAATCAAAATGTTTATTTTTAAATATAATTACATAAATACAAGCTTAAGATTAGTTTATTTATTCCTTCCTGCTTGATATATTTAATTAACTAATTTGTAGTCCATTACATTTCTCCAGTCAGCTCTCACGTTTTTTATATAGTCTTATTTAATCCTGTATGATGGAATTTATATTCCTATAGAGGTACTGAGTTTGACACTTTTGAGCTATATAATAATAAATAAAATGTATCTTGACAACTGATTTATTTACAACCATGGTGCTTATACAACTGCTTCTCTCGAACCATAACTAACTGGCTGCCACTCACTATGTAAAGCCTTGTGACTCTTTCCATTTATATTGAGCTTTTGTCTGCTGGTCTTTCACTCTCCCACCTTAAGAGAACTATGTCTTTTAAGTTTGTCTATAATTCCTCCAAATTAAACTAAATATTGTAAATTTTAAAATGTGTCTCTGAAAAGAAATGTGATCCACTTTGAAATAGCTTTGGATATTTGTATTTGTGAGAAAAGGATTAGAAATTATATCCATATATTATTCTATCCAAGAGGACAAGATTTATATTACATTGAGAACTTTACTAATTAAAAAAATTAAATTTGCTTCTTAGTCAAGAACAAGGCATGACACCCTCACTACCCCAAACTCACCTTCAACATCTTAACCACCAAAAATCCCATAGAACCAGTAAATTTAAAATTAGAAATAGGGCAAAGAGACATAAATTATCAATAATTCCTGATTTTTTCAAATTTTGACATAGACCCCTATTTCCACTAGGGACTATGAAAATTTAGCAATACTACTGTGTTATTATGCCCTTCATGGACTATGATGTAGTAACATTATAAAATTAAGGTTTCCTAAACACTGTATATAGGCAATCTGATAAAGAAATTTTAAAAAAAGAAAATGTTTTTATTTATTTATAGTTTTCATATTTTAGGCATCTTTTTTCTTTGTACGTTACTTTTTTCTTTAAAATGAAAAATTTCAAAGTTAATCAGAATGTTTCATTAATTTTCAGTAGATTCAAATAGAGTTATGGACATAAAAATGATGTAGATATAGAAGAGAATAATGCTTCAATGGCTTGGTATTTAAAGAAAACAGAATGTTAAATACCATTTCTTACTAAAACTTTGAAATGTATAGATCAAAAAAATGAGTCAATTTACAGTGAATAAAAACATATTCTAACAACTCTATCATATACAACATCAATGTAACGCTCATAATTTAACCTTCTTCACCTTCATAGAACTTAATATATTACCTTTCATCATGGTACATATGTATTGATCATCTCTGTATGATCTGCCGTCCTGTCCCATTTCACCACTAAATTGTAACCTCACAAAAGTAGGTACTTGGCCTAGTTCAGAGCTTTATCTTTGTGTTGAAAATAGTGTCTGATACACTGAATGTACCTAACATTATTTTCAATTAACAGAAGGATTGAGAAGGAATAAATCATGATGTAATAGCAAATTATTTATTAAGCATTCCCTATCAGCTGTTATATGAATAACTTTACATACATAATCTCATTCAATTTTCACAGTAACTGAGAGGTAAGCACTATTATATTAGTGTTATCTCTATTCTACAAATGAGGAAACTGAGGTTAGTGAACAAGTGCCAGAATTGTGGAATTTCAAAGCTTTTAGTTGCATAACAGGTATTAATCTAACTTTTAACCACATCCTGAAATCAATAATTTATTGTTATTCAATTTGCCTGTCCAATTTATATAATATGCATACAAAAACTAATGTTATATTCTATATCTTTTTTAATTCCTAGAGAAATTTAAATAAGCATGCAGACTATAAAATCATAAAACATTTATTATTTTTGGTCATACACCTAAGACACCCAAGTTCAAAATACTAAGCAATATCAGAAAGATATTTAAAGTTTTCTCATACAAAAAATTCCAGACTATTTTTGGAATAACTGGATTTTCCTTTGGTAATAATAATAATAATAATAATCTGTAGTGTATCAAAATTAAATATGCCTTTGATTTAACATAAAATATTTTTATATGAAAAATAAATCCATGTAGTGTACGTGTGTGTATGTTTATATATGTAAGTATTCAGTGTTTATACAATAACATTTTGTTTTATATTTATATTTTATTCTTATATTTTTGTTGTTTGAACTGATGCCTCTAAATACCAGTTTTGCGTAATGCATCATATATTTGAACTTAAAAGAACTAGCTGACAAAAGGCAACTTCCATAGCAGAAGTGGTAAATGTAAAACACCCATCACTTTGAAATCAAGTCAGATTTATCATCATTTATGATTCATTAGGACTCCTTTTAAACACTGTTTCAAGCATCTCCTAGGTATTTATATTGGAGAGAGATAAAATGCATAGATGCACATTGCTGCCTAATTAATCTCTTTCATGCTTTTTCACTTGTAATAACAGAATAACCTGATCTTGGAGGAGAGCTGCCATTTAGTTTCTTTATAGAGATGTGGGAGCAGCTTCAAAAAGCAAAGGATAAAACCTAGATGGTCTAGAGCTCTCTTACCATTGTTTCATCTTCCTAATATACTAAAGACAAATCCTTTTCTTCATTTTTGTATTAACATATTTCAATTTTATCACATACTTTTTTAACTCTTAAATGGAGCTGTGAAGGGTATGCAAAAATGCTAGGCAAGCACACTATTAATGGAGAAGTCCCTAGCCTAAAAACGCCACGGGAAAGCTGATTTTAAATCAACACAAAATTACAAGAGGAAAAGATTAGGGAGACAAGAACAAACCCATAAAACTATAAAAGATGAGGTAATAAAAGTAAAGAAAGTAAAGAAAATTGAGATGAAAAGTAATGTTTATTAATTGCCTAGTGACTTTTCTTCCTATTGGGTCTCATCTCTTCTTTGAAAGGAGTCTAAATAAAAATCATAACATCCGCTTCTTTTTTCTTCTTCTTCTTTCACAGATGCATCTGTGGTGTCATACATTTGTAGCTGCCTTCTTGAATCATAGGTAATTTTGTATGTAGGTTCTTATTTTCAACAACAAGCACAGTCTTTGAAGAAAAAGAGAAATTTATGCACGGGTGCTTCTTATATGCAGAGCCATGGTTTTTTAAACTAGGATTTAGCAAATGACTTAAAGACATTTAGCAGTTGTTCATTCCACCCAAAATATTCTCCAAGTATCATAGTCTCAGTGACAGATTATATTAATTACCTAAAATTCTGAATAGATTCCATGCTCATGCGAATATAACCAGAGGTTATATTAAAGAAATAACTCAATATATTTTAAAACTTTGTCCACTAAGACTTTTACATGGTGTTTTAAATTTTTACTCTGTTTAATAGTTCCAAGAGATATCTTAACGTTGCCTTATTGAATGACTGGTAGGGTAAAAAATCAGGGTACTTCCCCTGCCAAAGCACTTTGTTGTTTTCTGTTTTATGTAATGGGATCCTATATAATAACACATTTTAGGAAGGACTTCCCTGCTAAGCAATTCAGAAAAATAGTACTCAAAAGCTTTACATTTCAAGATGTATACTCATACACAGGTTCTGTTTATAATGTCTTTCTGTAATTCGCTGTCAAACTCTTGGCACCTTATCTACTTCATGACTGCTCCATGATTGCTTCAATACTATCATACATACTTTATTAAATTACTTGCTACTAAATAAAGAATAACCCACATGGGTTATTCCTTTCCCAGATGGAAGGAAGAAAATGGAAGGAGAATAAAATATTTAGATAATGATATTTCAGGTGGTATTATACAATCTGAATTGATCTGACCAGAAGGAGGATATTTTATTCCTCACTAAAAAAATAATGAAGACAACTAGTACATTCCCTTCTGTTTGGCTTTATTTTATGGGAACTATCACTTAGGATTAATTTCACCTGAAGAAAATGCAGATCTAAAGTTAAACAGGCTGAAACAAGACAAAAATATTTATATCTCATATAAAAATCTGGAAGAAGGCAGTCCATGGTTGGTATGATAGTACAATTTCTCAAAGTCCAAAGAATCCAGCCATCCTCCAGCGCTCAATCTGCTATCCTCAGAGTGTGTTCTTGTCCACAAGTCCAAGATAGTACCTAGAGGTATAGCCATCATATCTATATCCTTGGTAGCAACATAAAGGAGGGAAGAAAGAAGAAATGGGAAAAGGAGTTTGACATCTGGCTTGTAGGAGCTTCACTCAAGCTGTCGAATAAATTCCCGTCTACTTAAATTCCTTTGGCCAGTATTTGTTCACATACTCACATCAAGCTAAAGGAAGATTTTATTCCAGGTGGCCATGTATCCAGCTGAAAATTTGTCTCCCTTTCCTGTTTCCTCTTCAGTTTGAAGTGCTCCATATTTGGACCTTGTTTCTTTTTTTTATCAACGTGTACAGCTTGGTTATCTCATGCTGTCTCAAGGCTCTACATATCAAATATATTGCAACAAATTCTAAATTTATAGCTCTTGAGTACCAGACTGTTATATCCATCTCCTACACCATATCTTCGCTGGATTGTCTAATAAATGTCTTAAACTCCACATGATCATTTTTTCAAATCTTGATCATTTTTTCAAATCATGGTTTATCCATTCTATATTTCACTAGCTCAGTTGAAAAACTGTGGCAATTTTCTTGACTCCTTTTTAATCCATGAGAAATTCCTCTTGGCCTTTCCTTGAAAATATATCCCAAATCTAATTACTGGTCATCATCTCCAGTGCTATACCTATGTCCAAGCCACAGACATCTCTTAAATGAACTATTGTAATAGTCTTCTATCAAGTGTCTCTGCTTTTAACTGTGTCCCTCTACAGACTGTTCTTAACAGCAACTGGAGTGGGCTTTCTAAATTGATACTCTGATAATTTTACTCTTCTACTCAAAACCCTGCTGTGTTGATTCTTCCAATCCAAGAACATGGTATATCTCTCCATCTGTTTGTATGGTCTTTAATTTCCTTCATCAGTATTATTTGTAATGAGGTGGATGGACCTAGAGTCTGTCATACAGAGTGAAGTAAGTCAAAAAGAGAAAAACAAATACCATATGCTAACACATATATATGGAATCTAAAAAAAAAAAAAAAAAGGGTCTGATGAACCTAGGGGCAGGACAGGAATAAAGACGCAGATGTAGAGAATGGACTTGAGAACACGGGAAGGGGGAAGGGTAAGCTGGGACAAAGTGAGAGAGTAACATTGACATATATACACTACCAAATGTAAATTAGCGAATGGGAAGCAGCTGCATAGCACAGGGAGATCAGCTTGGTTCTTTGTGACCACCTAGAAGGGTGGGATAGGGAGGGTGGGAGGGAGGCGCAAGAGGGAGGCGATATGGGGATATATGTATATGTATAGTTGATTCACTTTGTTATACAGCAGAAATTAACACAACATTGTAAAGAAATTATACTCCAATAAAGATGTTAAAAAAAAAATTCACCCTTCCAAAAAAAAAAAACAAACCTTGCTGTGGCTCTTCATTGCACTCAGAATTAAAATCAAAGTCCCTATATAAGCTGCCCCCCCAGTATCTCTTTGACACATCCTCCTTTACTGCTCCTCTTGTAATTCCAAATGCAATAACCTGTTTGACGTTCTCTGAACAAGTCTGACGTGCCACCACTTTACAGCATTTTTCCACCTGTCCCTCAGTTCAGAATGTTCTTGCCCTAGTAATCCACTTGGATCCTTCAAGTATTTGCTCAGATATCACCTCTTCTGTAAGACACTGACCACCCTATTTGGCACTGAAACCTCACTCCCACTTGATTTCATCACTTCCAATTCCTCTTACCAGGCTTTAGTATTTTTTTCATAACACTCATTCATTAATTTGAATATACTATTTGATTTTATATATATATATGTTATACATCTATACATATATGTATAGATAGACAGATAGATAGTTTACTGTAAGTCCCCTACCATAGAATGTAAGTCTTACAAGGCAAGGGAAGGGATTTTTTTTTCTATTTTTATCACTGCTTTATCTTAAGCCCTATAACAGTTCATGGTACATATTACGTATGTAATAAATATTTGTTAACAGAATTCATTGAATTGGGGGTTTCATTAATACAGAAGAAGAGAATTACTGTTGGTGGTAACTAAACATCTCTGCCATAGGATCTAAGTGAAACTGCATGGTTTAAAAAAAAAAAATCTTCTTTTTGGCAACACTTGATAGAATGGAAGTAGATTTTTATTACTAGATATCTAGCATGTTTCTACATGAGAAGTTTAACTTACCTTCACAAAAATTGATTTAAAAGTCTTTATTAGCTCCATGTTCCTGATTGAGACAGCTGCTATGGAAGGAACTTGGTCACCTGGTGAAATCATATTATCAGGATTTGACTTTCTTTGCAGGTATGGTTGGCTTTGCATTTTTTTCTAGTTATATGTAATAAAAAGTATAACTGCATGTTTTGTTGTTTGATTGCTGTCTAATTTTAAGTCCCACTCTTCCATTTTTCCTTCTGCTCCACATCTGCACAAGATGATAAGAAAGTCTGAGTTCTCCCTCCTTGGTGCCAACTGGAGATTATAACCACAAAATCACCTTCCTGCGAGCAGAAACTCACACTCTCGCCCCTCTCCCTCTAACATAACAAATCCCAAACCTTTGCTCTCTTAAGTTATTTCAAGTAGTTAAGTTTACTTGCTTTGCTCTTGTTATTTCAGATCAGTTTGAGAAGCCTGCCATCATCTCCCCAGATTCTCAATTATGTAAGTACTAAATTTTTATTACTACTATGAAGACTACATTTTTAGAACAGTTTTAGGTTCACAGAAAAATTGAGAGAAAAAGTAGAGAGATTTCCTATATGTCTCCTATCCTCACACATGTATAGACTCCCTCTTATCAACACTCTCAATAGAGTGGTACATGTGTTTCAACTGACGGACCTATGCTGACAAACCATAATCGCCCATAGTTTACACTAGGGTTCACTCTTGGTGTTGTACATTTTTGGGGATTTAGATAAATGTATAATGATGAGTAAACATCATTATGGTATCATCCATAGTATTTTTACTGCCCTAAAAATTCTCTGTGCTCCATCTATTCCTCCTCCTTTTCAATCCCTAACCCCTGGCAATGACTGATCTTTTTAACGTCTCCATAGTTTCTCCTTTTTCAAAATTTCATGTACATGGAATCATATATAGCCATGTCAGATTGGCTTCTTTCACTTAGTAATATACATTTATGTTTCCTCTGTCTTTGATAGTTCTTTTTTTTTTAGTGCTGATAATATTCCATTCTGGATGTACCACAGGTTTTTCATCCTTTCACCTATTGAGAGATATCTTGGTTTCATCCAAGTTGTGGTAATTATGTCTAAAGCTGATACAAACATCCATGTGTAGGTTTTTGTGTGGACTTATATTTCCAGCTCCTTTGGATAAATACCAAGGAGTGCAACTGCTTGATCATATGGTAAGAGTATGCTTAGTTTTGTAAGAAATTGCAAAACTATCTGTCAAAGTGGCTGTACCATTTTGCATTCCCACCTGTAATGAATTTATATTCTCTGTTGCTCTATATTCTTGACATTTGGTGTTGTCAGTGTTCCACATTTTGGCCATCCTAATAGGTATGTAGTGGTAATTCATTGTTTTAATTTGCATTTTCATGATGATATATGATGTGGAGTATCTTTTGATATCTCTATTGTTTATCTGCGTATCTTCTTTGATGGGGTGTCTGTTAAGGTCTTTGATTCATTTCTTAATTGAACATTTGTTTTCCCATTGTTGAGTTTTAAGAGTTCCTTTGTATATTTTGGATAACAGTCCTTTATCAGATGTGTCTTTTGGAAATATTTTCACCTAGTCTGTGATTTGTCTTCTAATTCTCTTGATTCTGTGTTTGCAGAGCAGAAGTTTTTAATTTTAATGGAGTACAGCTTATTAATTTTGTCTTTCTAGATCATGCATTTGGTATTGCCATACCCAAGATTATTTAGGCTTTTTCCTATGTTTTTTTGTTTTTTTTGCATTTTACATTTAGGTCTATGATCCATTTTGAGTTAATTTTTATGATGGCTGTAAAGTCTATGTATAGATTCACTTTTTTTGCACAAGAATGTCCAATTGTTCCAGCACTATTTGTTGAAAAGGCTATCTTTTCTTCACTGTCAAAGATCTGTGGACTATTTTTATGTGGGTCTATGCCTGGGCTCCCTATTGTGTTCCATCGATCTATTTGTCTCTTCTTTCACTGATACCACACTGTCCTGACCATTGTAGCTTTATAGTAGTAGTGTCAACCCTCCAACTTTGTTTTTCTCCCTCAATATTATGTTGGCTGTTCCAAGTCTTTCACCCTTCCTGATTTATTTTTCCCATAGAATATCACTTTCTCACATCCAGTACAATTTTACTTATTGCTATTGTTTCTTATCTATCTTCCCTGACTAGAATGCAAGGTCGATAACGTCAGAGATTTTTGTCTCGTTGGGCTTTGGTTTTTGTTTTCTTTGCCTTTGTATTCTTAGTAGTAAGAATAATGCTAGGCACATAATAGACCCCTAATAATATTTGTTGAATAATGCATAAAGTACATAGTAAATACTCAATAAATGTTAACTAATACAATTTTTAAATGCCCAGAGTTAAGATTTCAATCTACATATTGAAATGGCACTCTGTGTTCCAGAGGTAAAAAAATACAAACCAAAAATATTTGGACTAGACAATCTGTCCTTAAAATATGAAAGCTATACATAAACTCAGGAAATACTTCCCATGACTCTCTTTGATGGCACTATGAGAAGAAGAATTTCAGCCAACCAGTGATGACTGGGGAAAACTACAGCAAAAAGATATAGCACAAGTCTGTATTTTTATTTTTTTGAAAATGCAAGAGTACATTTGTGTAAATAAACTTTTTGTGGAAATTTCAAGTTCTGCAGAGGTAATATGGACATGGGTCTCTTAATGCCTGCTTCAGAATCAAGAACAAGTTGATGCATCATTTTTTAAAGTGTATTCATGATTTTCTATGAAATTGTGTTTGAGATAGCAAGTAAATTAGTTTATTCAATATTTTATCATCAAAGGAAGCCAGATTACTATAACACTAGTACTGACTTGGTAAACATTTTCAGAATGTAAAAGATGGTACATAATAGCTACACTACACCTATGCATTCCCAAAACAATCAAACCAAACAAACAAAAACATAATCTATGAAGAAAATGTATATAAAATAAAAATATAAGCACAGTATCACTTAAAAAATTATTCAAAGAAATTAGGACTTTTTCAGGAAGAAAAATGACTAATAAATACAGCTATCATAAAGTGGCTACCCTACAAAGAAAAAGAGGAAGAACATACAAGGTAGACTAGATTCTTCAGCCTACACCTAGATCTAAGATCACTGGTGGGTGTCACAAGATAAATAATACTTTTATTATTACAAATAGTAAATAAATATTATTTATTAGTAATAATAAATTAAATAAAATCATAAAGAAGAAAACAATGCTAAACTATATAAGTAATATCCAGCCTACGATGGATTTGCAAATAATTTTATTTGATCCTCAACAATCCTGCTATTTTGGTAACACTGGTAAATTTAGAACAGAGAAGTTATATGATCCCTCAAGTATATAAATCTAGGAAATGTTGGGGACTAGACTCTAACTCACTTCCTTTTACGTCTGGTTAATGCTATTGCTCTACTGAGAGTCCAGTCACTCTTAGTACTACCTACTGCTCCGGCATTCAAACAAAGGCTTTATTTTAGGGAATGTAGTGTTTCTGGATTATGATGTAGATTGCACTACATGTTAATTAAGTTTTAGGCTTATATATTATTAAATGATTCAATAGTTGAATTAATCATTTCACCTAAAATACAATGCTTTTTAAACTTTAATTTTATATGTATGCAATATATGTACTTTAGGTATATCATAATACTAAATATTAATTAAATAATATTCAATATATATAATCACATATAACTATGAAAAATATATCCCCAAATTACAGGCATTCTCTCTAATATAAGTTACAATTTTGTAAGCCAACTGTTAACCATATGTTCTATAATTAATAAATAAAAATAAAATGAGGAAACTTTACTTCAAGAAATTCAACTTATTTCATTTTTAAAAGGAAATTTTAAAATTGTATTATGTTCTCTTATTTAAACTATTCTTGAGCATGTTTACAAATTAATATACCAATGCAAATGTGTATAGAAAATTGCCTGGCTTACTCATCATGATTAATATAGTTTAATTTCATTGGACATACTTTTCCTTATGATGATATAAACATCTTGAATATATTGTGTCAAAAAAAAGATAAAATGAAGATTTAAAAATTTCAAACGAGGGCAATGAATTTTGCTGAGGTTATTTGGAAATCAGAATGTAATAGTACTTTATAGCTGATATTGCTTTATAGCTTAAATAATTTATATGGATTAAATTTATCCATTGAACCTCTTTCCTGTTGCACATACAAAGCTTTTGGCAGAAGTGTAAAAAGGAGAATATGGAATCAATGAAACAATTGAAAGAGATCTTGTGAAAAATGAGGTTGTAATCAAACTTTAATGTTTAAAAATATTAAGTTTTAGATTTTTTTCTGAAATAGCACAGTAAATCTAGCATGAAAAGTATAACCTTAAAAAACTTTTAAGGGCTTCCCTGGTGGCGCAGTGGTTGAGAGTCTGCCTGCCAATGCAGGGGACACGGGTTCGAGCCCTGGTCTGGGAAGATCCCACATGCCGCGGAGCGACTGGGCCCGTGAGCCGCAATTACTGAGCCTGCGCGTCTGGAGCCTGTGCTCCGCAACGGGAGGGGCCGCGATAGTGAGAGGCCCGCGCACAGCGATGAAGAGTGGCGCCCACTTGCCACAACTAGAGAAAGCCCTCGCACAGAAACAAAAGACCCAACACAGCCATAAAGAAATAAATAAATAAAATAAATAAATTCTTAAAAAAAAAAAATTTAGATGTCTTGGGTTGGAATTGAACACCTATCTTAAAAAAAAAAAAAAAAAAAAAGTTTAAGACATTCTATATGCCCGTTACATCAAAGCTAAGAATAATCTGGTCAAATAGATTTATTGTATATCTGACAACAACCTAATGGCCAATTTCCATTATTATTAAGGAATAGTTCCTTTTCAAACTACATGTATTTGAGTAGACCATCTCAAAGCTTGGGACTACTTTTCTATTTTCACTTATATGTCAGGAGGTTAATTGATTTGTCTAACTTAAGAAACTAATAAATGTTGAAGACTAGACTAAAATTTAAAGATTATGCAAGTCCTGATCTGCTATACGCAGGGCTAATAATTAGTACACGTGCACCAGAACAGCCATATCCATTTCTTACATCTGGTGTTTCCTTTGATTAATTTACCGTTACTGTTCTGCAATAAAAAGTTTACAAAGATCAACCATTGCTCACCCAATGCTCTTAGCTAGATGAACAAAATCTCCTGGTTTCAATCTGCCAACTTTAGTTGTCTCATTAATATGCATATGGGTGACACAGAGTATTATGAAAGGAAAAAGTGTTTACAGTTGAAAGCACCGGTCATATTCAATCATTAGTCTAAAGTAGCCTTCTGTAAAATAATCATAACATTCATCATATGGACACTGTTGAACTGAAACCAGATGCAGACAATATACTTAGTGTCAGCATTATGTTATATGCACTTTCACAGCTGAGTTATGGAGAACCAGCTGCTAAGCTTAGCATATATGCTTTTAAGAAAATATTTGCAGATATAACTTTTTAATCTTAAAAAGAAAAATATGAAAAAAAAATTTTAATTACATGAATAACTAACAAGCCATAAGGAAAACACCCTATTCTCTGTTTTACAGTGTAATATATGATTTGCCAACCAATATTTATTTTAAACTTTGTCACCAATGAGCATTCTTCAAATTGTCTCATTTCCAAATGATAATCACTAGCAATAAATATGTAGACTAATTTGATACTATTGATTATTACCTTCTATTGGTGACATTTTTGTTTGTTTCCAGGATATTGCACTCTTCTGTAACTCTTTCTACTACATTAGTTTGCATTTTTCAATCTCACTATCTCTATGACCTCTAAACATCAGAAAGCCTAGATTTCATACCTTTGACCTCTTCTTTTTGTGTTCTACACTTACTACCTGGAATATTTAATAGGCATATAAATAAATATGCCCCAAACTAAATTTTTGATATTTACCCACAATGCTGTCCCTTCCACAAATTTCTCCACCTTAGTAAATAGTAAATTTGAGGTCATCCTTGACTTTCTCCTTTTCTCATATGCTGCATGTAGTCTGTCAGCAAATCCTATTGACTCTAACTTCAAATTATACCTGAATTTGACCAGTCTTAAAACCTTCAGTATTACCACATTGGACCAAGTCACAATCATCTCTCACTTGAATTATTAAAAGGCCCTTCAAAAAAATCCCTCTATATATTTCCAAAAAGGTAGTCAGAATAATACTCTTAAAGTGAAAGTTGTATAACACTACCATTAACTTATAGTCTGACGAGAGGTTCCAATATTACTCAGATTAAAAGCAAAAGTCCTTGGTTTCTGCTTTGGTTGATAGCAGACTAGTTTATTGCAGATAGACCATTCAATTAAGAAGAGAGAGAAAAACTGGAAAGATACTTAAGAAAGCTTGAAGGCATTGGAGAGCTCCCAGTGAGGGAGTTGACTGTTCAAGATCCCAGAAATAAGGGAAGTGCAGAGATTTTAGCATAACATGTTTTCCCCTTGTGGACTTACGGAATTCAAAACATTTTTCTAGGGGTTCAGAGGCTGAACAGAACTCTCCCCAATTTTATGGAGCATGGTGGAGACTGGAGTGATTAGGGATGAGTGGGAAGTGGATGGGAGGAGGGTATAGGGAAAAATTTAAATTTCAGAGTCATGGTAAACACTCTAGACTTCTAGTAGAGACCCCTGAAAGATTATACCTTAGATATGGGCAATGAAAACACTCTGTTTGATACCATAATGATAGATTCCCATCATTATACATTTTTTCAAACCCATAAAATGTACAACACCAAAAGTAAACCCTAATGTAAACTATGCCCTTTATGTGATTATGATGTGTCTGTCAATGTGAGTTCATCAATTGTAACAATGTACCACTGTGCTGGGAATTAGAGATAATCTATACATGTGAGGGTAGGAGATATGGGGTGAATCTCTGCAGCTTCCTCTCAATTCTGCTGTGAACCTAAAACTGCTCTAAAAATTAAAGTATTAAGAAAAAAATCAGGCGGTGAAGCAATACTGGATAAATTGATAGACTGATCATGGCTGCTTTTTCTATTTTACTTAAAGTTGTCAGAGAAGGGAAAGAGAAAATAAGCCATATAATACCTAAAGACACAGTTCTAAGAAAGGAGAGTATCCCATGAAAATTCCATGGGACATGCTGATCTTTGAGCAGGAACAAGGAGAGCAGTGTTGCTGGAACACAAGGAACAAGGAAGAAGAGGGATAGTAGGAGGCATATCATGTAGGATTTTAGAAGCCATAGTAAAGTCATCAGCTTTTTGTCCTTTATGTGAGATGAGATTACTGTATTTCCATTAAGAGAGTGAGATAATTCTGTGTTTATTGTATGACCCTCTTTGGCTTATGGAGACAGGGTTTTAGAGAGCCAGCATGGTAGAAGAATTCCTGTGAGACATCCACTAAATTAATACACATGGAAAGGACAGTGATTAGGTCTAGGGTGGTAGTCATGGAAGTGGAAGAAGTAGTTAAGCCTCAGGGTGTACTTTTTTTTTTTTTAACATCTTTATTGGAGTATAATTGCTTTACAATGGTGTGTTAGTTTCTGCTTTATAACAAAGTGAATCAGCTATACATATACATATATCCCCATATCCCCTCTCTCTTGCGTCTCCCTCCCACCCTCCCTATCCCACCCCTCTAGGTGGTCACAAAGCACTGATGGGAGAAAATATTTGCAAATGAAGCAACTGACAAAGGATTAATCTCCAAAATTTACAAGCAGCTCATGCAGCTCAATATCAAAAAAACAAACAACCCAATCCAAAAATGGACAGAAGACCTAAATAGACATTTCTCCAAAGAAGATTTACAGGTTGCCAACAAACACATGAAAGAATGCTCAACATCATTAATCATTAGACAAACGCAAATCAAAACTACAATGAGATATCATCTCACACCGGTCAGAATGGCCATCATCAAAAAATCTACAAACAATAAATGCTGGAGAGGGTGTGGTGAAAAGGGAACCCTCTTGAACTCTTGGTGGGAATGTAAATTGATATAGCCACTATGGAGAACAGTATGGAGGTTCCTCAAAAAACTAAAAATAAAACTACCATACGACCCAGCAATCCCACTACTGGGCGTATACCCTGAGAAAACCATAACTCAAAAAGAGTCATGTACCTCAATGTTCATTGCAGCTCTATTAACAACAGCCAGGACATTGAAGCAACCTAAGTGTCCATCAACAGATGAATGGATAAAGAAGATTTGGCACATATATATAAAGGAATATTACTCAGCCATAATAGGAAATGAAATTGAGTTATTTGTAGTGAGCTGCATGGACCTAGAGTCTGTCACACAGAGTGAAGTAAGTCAGAAAGAGAAAAACAAATACCATATGCTAACACATATATATGGAATCTAAGAAAAAAAAAAAAAAAGGTCATGAAGAACCCACGGGCAAGACGGGAATAAAGACACAGACCTACTAGAGAATGGACTTGAGGATATGGGGAGGGGGAAGGGTAAGATGTGACAAAGTGAGATAGTGGCATGGACATATATACACTACCAAACGTAAAATAGATAGCTAGTGGGAAGCAGCCACATAGCACAGGGAGATCAGCTCGGTGCTTTGTGACCACCTAGAGGGGTGGGATAGGGAGGGTGGGAGGGAGGGAGACGCAAGAGGGAAGAGATATGGGAACATATGTATATGTATAACTGATTCACTTTGTTATAAAGCAGAAACTAACACACCATTGTAAAGCAATTATACTCCAATAAAGATGTTAAAAAAAATAAAAAAATTTAAAAAAATTAAAAAAAAAGCAACTATAAATATCATTTTATTTATTTTTCTTTTAAAAGCATCTTTTCTTCTTCAACTTAAGATCCCCCTTTCTTGTGCTATATTAGCAAAGCACACACACACAAACACACACATACACACAACTATTTTGAAGCAATGTTTTGTGTGTGTTTTGTAGCAATGAGAGCAATTTAGTTGTCCACAATAATTGAGGTATATTTTTTAATTCTTATAAAATTGTATTAATTACAAAGGCAAAAAGGAAGCCCTTTTCCCTCACATTATAACTTTCTGACACAGATAATGTCATTTAACCATTATTACTTAAGCATATTAGTCATTTATCCTTTGACTTTTAAATTATATTAATAAAATTATTAATTCATCAAAAATGTTTTGAGTACAATAAATTTCAAATAATATAGTTTTACTGGAAAGGACACATATTTTTAAGACAAAATCCCAATCTAAAGATGTATTTTGATATTTCATATATAATCAATAGCAAATAAAGTTACCTGGATGTTTAAAATTTTTTAAATAATATTTTCAGTGAAAATATCACACAAACTTGCAGAAGCATTTTTCTTTTTCTTTAAGAATTTTGAAATTTTGCTATCTAGAGATGGATGCTCAATTACTGATTATTATTCAATCAATACATTCTTTATACAACCTCACAAAAACTTAATTTTCCTATTTCCTATCATATGAACCCCAGGTTTGAATTTCTTTATCTGGAAATAATTTTATAAAGCACCAGGAAATTGTTTAAGATCGTTTAGTGTTACATAAGATTGGACAACATATCTAAATAAGATGCTGATGGAAAATGATTTGATCCAGTTTTACATGTTGCTAATTAAGTAGATAAAGCACCATAGCACAGTCTTATATATTGTGTATTGTTGTCTATTGTGCTGTACAAAATTTCAGTTGCGGATTCGGTCCACTTTCTTTTATTCTTTAAAAATTCAAGAATGTCATAAAAATAGGTATGCCATTCTTCCTAATTAAAAATGATGCATGTTTCATTAAGATATTCTTATGATTTAATCTGTGGCATTGTTTTAATTGAAAAGGAAAGGCCATGCAGATGACACAGCACACTTAAACACTATTCATTGTGGATTTGCTCATTAATCATGTCCTTTATGAACCAAGAAGATATTCTATAACATTAATTATTATGGCATTTGAGAATACTATAAAAATAGAAGTTATTGGCCTGTCTTCAGAGAAAAACTGTTTTATTCCAATAAGAAGCATAAACACAAAATGATACTGACTTTCCTATCTGCAGTAACCCCACCCCCACTATCTTAGCAGGGCCTCCTTATTGGTGAAGGATTAAATTATCTTACTAGTGCACTTATTATTATCTTTTCCATATTCAATTCATCAACCAATGAAAAGTTGTTCACTGAAACTAACTACACTTAAAAAACACAAATAGAAATCTGTTATAGTTAATCTGTCTATCTACCCACCTATCTATCTCTATTTTCCTCCCTCTTTCATCTTTTCCTTCTCCTCTCTCTCTCTCTCTCTCTCTCTCTCTCTCACACACACACACACACACACACACACACAATTGCCTGGGGGCAGCTCCATATCCTTCTCCTCTGGTACTCTGTAATCATGGTTGTCCCGTTTAGCTAGTCTTACACTTTAACATTACCCATTCTTCTTCTATCTGTGAAATCTATTCTCTGTTCTCTTGTTTCTTTTACTTAAGGGCACCAAAAATCCCTCTTCTCAGGTATATAGATCTTATCTATTTCTGTGTTGAACAACAAAAGGAATCTAAAATATTAAAAGTCACATAACACCTAGAGCAAAAGAAATGTCTTAAGACAGGAAAAAAATGAATAAACCATTTATGAGTATGGGATTTTGGAAACTTGAAAGTTGAGAGGTTAGAGACCTGTATAGCTAACAATGTTGTGATAGATTTCATGTCAGTAGGGTAAAGATTAAATGATTTTATGATTAATTTTTACTCTGGAAATGGTTAATAGAACTGTGTAAACAAAACAGAAAGGACTGTAAGTTTAACCCATTAGCGTAATAGGGCAAGTTATTCTGATATTCAATAATTCAAAGAATAGAGAACATAGTTGATGATGATTAAAATATTATACTACAGGATTTCAGTATATTAATTAAATGTAGTGGTAAGTTTATGGCAAAAATACTCCTACAATATCTTGATGGCTTCTGAAATAATATTTCTTTTTTTGTCCTAACTTTCCATGTTTGCCGCTTTAGATCTCTTCTCACAGGCAGACTGTATTTGCATGGAGCTTCATGACTTGCAAAAAGCATTTTTTTTTTTTTTAAATCAAGTTCTTGTTAGTCTTTAAAGAAAATTATTTAATTTGGTCCTTTTCATGTTCAGATGAATGTGAACAGGACTGGCTTACATTCAATTAATAATTTACATGACAAGTGTAAAAAATCTGTGGAAGAGGGGAACCGTTTTCCAAGCAAGAAAAATTAGAACATATTTATGATACCTGGCAGCTTTTTATCATCTAAGTTTGTAGGCCTAGATCTGAGTATTAGGCAGACTTTCATTCATTTCATATCCAGATATGCTACATAGATTTGGAACCAATTCGTTAGAGTGCAGATCTGAAGGAAAAAATGATCCCTGAGATATAAGACACAGCAATGGCAGTCAATTTAGATTTATAAAAGCAACAGAACAATAATCATCACAAAATACCATCATGTAAAACTGATAATTTTTGCTACTTTTTGAAACAGAAAAAATTTACATAAATAGAGTTAAATTGAGGATATGCAAACAAACTAAAATATATCAGAAAATTCTGACATATGAGCCGGTGACTGTGATATTAATAATTTGCATATGGATAATTAAGAAATTGACTGTTTGGAAAATTTTATAAAATAGTGGAAAATTGGGGTTTCCGTGGTGGTCCAATAGTTAAGACTCCACGCTTTCCAATGCAGGGGTCGTGGGTTCGATCCCTGGCCGGGGAACTAATATCCCACATGCAACGTGGTGCAGCCAAAAAATAAATAAAATAAAATAGTGGAAAATCACAAGATTTAGAGCCTTAAAGAGAACTGTATTTTATTTTATTATTTTAATTAATTTTATTTTATTTATTTTGTTAACATCTTTATTGCAGTATAATTGCTTTACAATAGTGTGTTAGTTTCTGCTTTATAACAAAGTGAATCAGCTATACATATACATATCCCCATATCTTCTCCCTCTTGCGGCTCCCTCCCACCCTCCCTATCCCACCCCTCTAGGTGGACACAAAGCACCGAGTTGATCTCCCTGTGCTATGCAGCTGCTTCCCACTAGCTATCTATTTTACATTTGGTAGTATATATATGTCCATGCCACCCTCTCACTTCATCCCAGCTTACCCTTCCCCATCCCCGTGTCCTCAAGTCCATTCTCTACGTCTGGGTCTTCATTCCTGTCCTGCCCCTAGGTTCTTCAGAACCTTATTTTTTTTTTTTAGATTCCATATATATGTGTTAGCATATGGTATTTGTTTTTCTCTTTCTGACTTACTTCACTC